>NW_027526149.1:0-162075 GCF_052094955.1 Ictidomys tridecemlineatus
CTGCCCTTCTTCCTGTGACACTTTCACAAGTTAGAATTATGTCAACAATAGGCACCCAGGAAAAGCTCTCCACACAGGCCTGGTTTGGTCCATCTTGTCTACATTAAGAAGAGAGAGGCTCATTCAGACACATCCCTTCATCCTGACCAGGTTGTCTGCCACCGAAGATGACTTTTGCTCTCTCAGATCCTTCCTAGCTGCCTACATCTTCTCCAGGGATCATTTCTCCATGGACCTTTGAGGTTCTCAGCAGGTGGAAGATCCCCTACATTCTTGTATTGTAGACCAACTCTGTCCCTGCTCTTCTGTAAAGTTAGATTGAGGGAACAGTGTATGCTTGGGGTTAAGAACATGTTCCATTTGGGTTAGGAAACATTCTGCTGGATGAAGAATGGTATTGGGAACCTGTGATATTTATAATAATACCGAGGTGAAATATATGTATGAAAACAGAAATCTAAGTAAGATTTGAAGGCCAGAAGGGCATTGGGCCCTTGATTGGGATACTTAGCTTTGAAATACATTCTGCACAGATGTCTCTGATAAATCCATATACAATGGCATAGGACCTTATACCTTAAATGATTCAATGTAGAAGAGAACATGCAGTCAAAAAGGGATAGTAGGTAGGATTAGGAAGATAGTCAGTAGGTTTAGGAAGAAGGGTGAGTATAAAATTTGAACAAAATTTCTTTAGCAATAGGCTGTCTGTTAGAGAGTGAATGTAAATGTCAGCACATGTGAAGAGTCAGTCACAATGATGAACTGGGGAAAATAGGTAGGAATTCAAAAATGAATATCGACATTAGGAAATCAGGCAAAGTATAAAGTGAGTGATAGGATTAGACATTTTCAACAGGGTTGAGGTTGAATATATAATCTTAGGCAGAAACAAATGTGTAGTCACAAATAAAATGACATTTGAGAGCATTAGGCAACCTGGACAAGGATGTTTTAGTAATCTATGCTCACTTTCCAATTAGGCTTTGGTACAATCATAAGTGTGACCTTTGCATTTTGTGTGCAGAATATCACTGTGATACAATGTATATGTAGATAAGGTGATGTGAGTATTTCTTTCACCATTTTTGGGAGCAATATTTGAAGACCTATAAATTAGCATTCGGGGGTACAAATAGGTGTACCCTGGGTCTGTGAGTATGGAGATAATGCATGAATAGACCATACTGTGAATGAAGAATATAAATGGTTAAAATTTGAATACTAGATTGAATTGATATCTGAAAATATATAGGAAATCTTATACTGATACGGGATCATTCATGCCAGCAGTTATACATCTAACGGTAATATTAGGGTTATGGTTTACCCTTAATGGTGTGTGAGTTTTGCTTCAAAAGTGATTATGGAAATCCAAAATAATGTGTTTGGAAAGAAGTCTCATTAAAAGACCAGTCAAGAAACATGAAGGGATACATGTGTTCTGAAGTAGGATTTGATTGAAAGTGAACCAAATGCCTAGAAATATGTGAACTTGAGGATGAAATATATATCCTATGATGTGTATCAACTGAAGAAATACTAATGTACCAGTGTTGAATAAAAATGAATGTCAAAATACACATCATGTCCTATAGGAGTCTACTTGCATTGATGTTAAACAGGGTCAGTTACTGTAGAAATGTTAGGATTTCTTTGCACCATTCACTGAAGTTAGTTTTCAGTACTATAAAAAAATATGTATTTCAGGTGGATGAATATTTCTGAGACTAATCTTGTGAAAAGTTGCTTATAAATCCACATACGTGTACATAAATTTAGGGAGTGTAAAATAAGACACATATATTTTATATTTTTAATAATCTGGAGAGTGTGTGTGTGTTATATATACATATATATATATATATATATATACACCACAAAACACACACACACAGACACATTAAAAAGTAGAAATATATAAGTCAATTGAAATTCATCATGAAATATATATCATCCACAGATCCAAAAATATTTATTTTACTGAACATGGATTTATGTATCATGTTGTTCAAGTAGGAAGCTTACCCATAGGTTGATTTTCAGTTCCAACAGCATTTAGAAGGAGTGATCTCTTCTCACAGTTTGTATCTGCCAAGTCAGGCACCTCACAAGAATGTAGCTGGAAAACCGGGTAGGATTCTATATGTGCATGTAAAAATACATGTGTTGAATAGGATACAGAGAAAGAAAGACAGGAATTCACATACATGTAACTTTAAAAACACATGGAGAACTATTACATTGGACTAAATTCATAACACCTACCATTTATAATGAAAAAGGCCTGTCCAACTACACACCATGCCTCCTCTGAACTGCTTGTATTTTTATTCTGTTTGGGTTATTTTTTTCCATCATATTAGGATTCGTAGTCAGAGTCTAGTAGGATATGGGTTAGTGTCAGGAATTCAGTATTTGGAATGGAAAATAGGACAATGAATCCAATGTGTATTCAAATATATGCTACCCAAAAATCTTCCCACCTTCATGCAGAATAATGCCTTGATATTACCCTCGCCCCAAGTAAGATGCAATTGGAGGAGAAGAGTTAGAAAATCTTTGAATACATATGTGGAATGAAAAATGCTCAGGAGTTCACAACTTTGGATTTGTAGAAGAGTTTCCATAAGTAAGGGACAGGATAAACACTCCACAAACATGGAGCTCTGCTGGCCTAAAGACTTCTTGAGAAACTGCCTCTGAGGTTGGGCTCTTGAAACATATGTTGTTGTCAGGAGCTTTAGCTTCCTTTGTAGTGAGACCATCAAAGCTGGGTCTGCATCTATGTGACCTGGAGGACATGGTTCTGATTTGCCAATGAACATGAGGCAGAAGTGCTGAATTCTCTCTTTGTAGGTAAACTGTGGCCACTGGGGGCTAAGTGTCTCCCCGTGGGGACTGTGAATCCATTTGGTAATCCTCATCTTTCTTGGTGTTTCTTGCTGCTACACTAGGAGTTTAAAATTTCCTTCACGAAATACAAGGAGTTCAACTGGGACACAGTGGTGGAGGGAATTCTGTGAAGTGTGGTGGGTCAAGGTCCTAGGAGTATGCACCAACCAGGCTTCTATCCCACAGAGCTTGCCCTCTTGACCATAGCAACCTCATTCTGAACATTGCCCTGAAACCTCTCCATATAACAAGATGCCTTTACTTACAAGGGTCTGCTGGCTGCACCATGTCAGTCACAAGCCATTTGGAAGCCCATGGCAGATCCACATGGCCCCACCACAGATGTTTTATCACACACCTGCACACCACTGCTCTAGGCCCACTAATCAGCAGGCCCCAACTTACTGGCATCTCTTTCTAAACCAGTTTCATGCAACCCAGTCAATCAAGGCCCCTGCATGGTACACTCATGATCAGCAACAGGACATCCAAAAGTTCTCCAGTGCCACCTGGTGGGAATTTCAAAGATTGCATGGTATTTATCTACCCATTTTTAAAGGATGAAGTCGGAGGCACTGTGGGTTTCCATTCATTCAGGAACCATTAAATGGTGAGGAAGATCATTTCAATGAAAGCTCTGGAGAACTCTCACAAACAAGGCTTCCCAAAGAGTGGCCAAAAAGTCACATGAAACCAGGCCCACTGAGGTCTACAATGTGAGGTCCATGTGTGTCTTGACTCTCAACTATGGCTGCCAGGTCTTTAAGAATAAAATCATGTTATATCCTGGCTGAGATTCCCAGTGTTTTGTGGAAAGTCACCCTGGGCTTCTATCTCAGTTTCCAAGGGTGACTCTCATGCGTGACCTCCAATAATCCCAACACAATTCATGGCAATACTTCTCTGAGGTCAGTTCCAGAACTCAGTCTCCAAGGGGAATCACACCAGAGTTCAAGCCCAGGGGGACCCAGTCATCTCTTCCACAGCCACACAAATGACCACAATTCAAACCGAAACACTGCCACAAGGCCCTCATCTTCTTCAATATAGACAATCCTCACAACCTCTGGCTGGAGGTTTCCAGGAGGGGAACAGCCTAAGACAGTGTTTACAATAAGCTTCCTTGCCCCTCATTAGCCTAATGTCAGGGTGGCCTGTACACCCTTCCTTTGAACCAGGAGTGATCAAATAGTCCTGCCTTTAATACTGCTCAGCTTCTTCACATTGAGGCCTGCTGATGGTGGGGTATAGATTCTTTGTGTGAATTGGAGTCATGAGAAAATCTAAGCACATAATGCCTAGCCGCTGCAGGGCTTTGAAGAACTCATTTGACCCAAAGGATCCCTATTCTCACTTGATGGAGATCAGGAACCTTACAAAGGAAGGCGAGAGACTTCATCCACAATGACTGCTTTTTTGCTCTATTGGCTTTGGATGCACATATAAGATCTTTCTTGAGATCCATCAGGTGCTGACAATCTAAGCCACAGCCTCACACAGGGCCAAGAGGCTGATTCAGACACATCCCTTTGCAAAGCAATTAAGCAAAGAGCCACAGGTGATGCCTGTTCGTTTGCATTTGAAAATGGTTTTCTTGAGGCTTCACAAAGGGGTGTCCTGAGGCAAACACCTTGCTGACATCCAGGGAAACAGAACAATAGGTAAGCAAAAGGCCCAAAGCAGGCTTTCTCCACTGAGAATTTACTGGGCCCACTGATATCTGAGTTTTCTGAGATGCTCGCCATTCCTTTCAGCTATCCAGTACATGGCCATGTCACCAAGCTTGGAGGTGGTACATATCTTGGACACTAAACCATGAGCCTATTCTGACGAGTGGCCAGAATTCAGGAAGAAAACAGGACATTAGGAAGATAGGAGGTGTTGCCCATGGATAAGGCAAGCTGCAGTCCATTCATAAATTGAGCAGGATGAATGCTGGAAGCTTTCTACTAGACAGGACACATCCATTGATGCATTCTCTTTTCTAATGTCTACAACCACGGACACAGTGGGATACACAGACATAGCAACACTCGCCTTGTCAAAAGACATGCTAGAAACAGTCCACTTTGAACCAAACAAACCTCCTTTCCTACCTCTTCTCACAACATTAGACAAAACCACAAATTCACACCCACACCCACAAAGCCACCTCCTTCCCCCAAGGAGGTCTGTGACTACCCGCAGTGTCCTCTGACTGGTGGGCCATACTATGTTCCCCCGAAATGGCCTGTCCTGTCTCAGATCTGGCCTCCTTGGCCACTTCTGTGAAGTTGACAGGAGCCAGGGGTGAGCCACTACCTGCTTTCCCAGGAAAGACCCCCTTCGGAGCTTTCCTGGCAATTGGCCATCCTCACATCTGTAGGTACCAAGAAAGACTGACTCTGTCCGTGGTAAATCCAGACAAGTGAGCCCACTGGGACTGGCACTGGGACTGCCTCTGGGTGCCTGGCTTCCTGGATCCCAAGTTCAGAGAGTTCCATCACCAAGGAAGTGTGGTGAGGTCACTTCCTTCAGGAACTGAATGAGGTCACTGCCTTGGAAACCACTTTGTCCTAACTGTTGCTTCTAAGGGTCTCATGAGATGGAGGCTGCCCCTTCTTCCTGTGACACTTTCACAAGTTAGAATGGTATGTCAACAATAGGCACCCAGGAAAAGCTCTCCACACAGGCCTGGTTTGGTCCATCTTGTCTACATTAAGAAGAGAGAGGCTCATTCAGACACATCCCTTCATCCTGACCAGGTTGTCTGCCACCGAAGATGACTTTTGCTCTCTCAGATCCTTCCTAGCTGCCTACATCTTCTCCAGGGATCATTTCTCCATGGACCTTTGAGGTTCTCAGCAGGTGGAAGATCCCCTACATTCTTGTATTGTAAGACCAACTCTGTCCCTGCTCTTCTGTAAAGTTAGATTGAGGGAACAGTGTATGCTTGGGGTTAAGAACATGTTCCATTTGGGTTAGGAAACATTCTGCTGGATGAAGAATGGTATTGGGAACCTGTGATATTTATAATAATACCGAGGTGAAATATATGTATGAAAACAGAAATCTAAGTAAGATTTGAAGGCCAGAAGGGCATTGGGCCCTTGATTGGGATACTTAGCTTTGAAATACATTCTGCACAGATGTCTCTGATAAATCCATATACAATGGCATAGGACCTTATACCTTAAATGATTCAATGTAGAAGAGAACATGCAGTCAAAAAGGGATAGTAGGTAGGATTAGGAAGATAGTCAGTAGGTTTAGGAAGAAGGGTGAGTATAAAATTTGGACCAAAATTTCTTTAGCAATAGGCTGTCTGTTAGAGAGTGAATGTAAATGTCAGCACATGTGAAGAGTCAGTCACAATGATGAACTGGGGAAAATAGGTAGGAATTCAAAAATGAATATCGACATTAGGAAATCAGGCAAAGTATAAAGTGAGTGATAGGATTAGACATTTTCAACAGGGTTGAGGTTGAATATATAATCTTAGGCAGAAACAAATGTGTAGTCACAAATAAAATTGACATTTGAGAGCATTAGGCAACCTGGACAAGGATGTTTTAGTAATCTATGCTCACTTTCCAATTAGGCTTTGGTACAATCATAAGTGTGACCTTTGCATTTTGTGTGCAGAATATCACTGTGATACAATGTATATGTAGATAAGGTGATGTGAGTATTTCTTTCACCATTTTTGGGAGCAATATTTTGAAGACCTATAAATTAGCATTCGGGGGTACAAATAGGTGTACCCTGGGTCTGTGAGTATGGAGATAATGCATGAATAGACCATACTGTGAATGAAGAATATAAATGGTTAAAATTTGAATACTAGATTGAATTGATATCTGAAAATATATAGGAAATCTTATACTGATACGGGATCATTCATGCCAGCCAGTTATACATCTAACGGTAATATTAGGGTTATGGTTTACCCTTAATGGTGTGTGAGTTTTGCTTCAAAAGTGATTATGGAAATCCAAAATAATGTGTTTGGAAAGAAGTCTCATTAAAAGACCAGTCAAGAAACATGAAGGGATACATGTGTTCTGAAGTAGGATTTGATTGAAAGTGAACCAAATGCCTAGAAATATGTGAACTTGAGGATGAAATATATATCCTATGATGTGTATCAACTGAAGAAATACTAATGTACCAGTGTTGAATAAAAATGAATGTCAAAATACACATCATGTCCTATAGGAGTCTACTTGCATTGATGTTAAACAGGGTCAGTTACTGTAGAAATGTTAGGATTTCTTTGCACCATTCACTGAAGTTAGTTTTCAGTACTATAAAAAAAATATGTATTTCAGGTGGATGAATATTTCTGAGACTAATCTTGTGAAAAGTTGCTTATAAATCCACATACGTGTACATAAATTTAGGGAGTGTAAAATAAGACACATATATTTTATATTTTTAATAATCTGGAGAGTGTGTGTGTGTGTATATATACATATATATATATATATATATATATATATACACACACAAAACACACACACACAGACACATTAAAAAGTAGAAATATATAAGTCAATTGAAATTCATCATGAAATATATATCATCCACAGATCCAAAAATATTTATTTTACTGAACATGGATTTATGTATCATGTTGTTCAAGTAGGAAGCTTACCCATAGGTTGATTTTCAGTTCCAACAGCATTTAGAAGGAGTGATCTCTTCTCACAGTTTGTATCTGCCAAGTCAGGCACCTCACAAGAATGTAGCTGGAAAACCGGGTAGGATTCTATATGTGCATGTAAAAATACATGTGTTGAATAGGATACAGAGAAAGAAAGACAGGAATTCACATACATGTTAACTTTAAAAACACATGGAGAACTATTACATTGGACTAAATTCATAACACCTACCATTTATAATGAAAAAGGCCTGTCCAACTACACACCATGCCTCCTCTGAACTGCTTGTATTTTTATTCTGTTTGGGTTATTTTTTTCCATCATATTAGGATTCGTAGTCAGAGTCTAGTAGGATATGGGTTAGTGTCAGGAATTCAGTATTTGGAATGGAAAATAGGACAATGAATCCAATGTGTATTCAAATATATGCTACCCAAAAATCTTCCCACCTTCATGCAGAATAATGCCTTGATATTACCCTCGCCCCAAGTAAGATGCAATTGGAGGAGAAGAGTTAGAAAATCTTTGAATACATATGTGGAATGAAAAATGCTCAGGAGTTCACAACTTTGGATTTGGTAGAAGAGTTTCCATAAGTAAGGGACAGGATAAACACTCCACAAACATGGAGCTCTGCTGGCCTAAAGACTTCTTGAGAAACTGCCTCTGAGGTTGGGCTCTTGAAACATATGTTGTTGTCAGGAGCTTTAGCTGCAGACCCAGTGAGACCATCAAAGCTGGGTCTGCATCTATGTGACCTGGAGGACATGGTTTCTGATTTGCCAATGAACATGAGGCAGAAGTGCTGAATTCTCTCTTTGTAGGTAAACTGTGGCCACTGGGGGCTAAGTGTCTCCCCGTGGGGACTGTGAATCCATTTGGTAATCCTCATCTTTCTTGGTGTTTCTTGCTGCTACACTAGGAGTTTAAAATTTCCTTCACGAAATACAAGGAGTTCAACTGGGACACAGTGGTGGAGGGAATTCTGTGAAGTGTGGTGGGTCAAGGTCCTAGGAGTATGCACCAACCAGGCTTCTATCCCACAGAGATTGCCCTCTTGACCATAGAAACCTCATTCTGAACATTGCCCTGAAACCTCTCCATATAACAAGATGCCTTTACATACAAGGGTCTGCTGGCTGCACCATGTCAGTCACAAGCCATTTGGAAGCCCATGGCAGATCCACATGGCCCCACCACAGATGTTTTATCACACACCTGCACACCACTGCTCTAGGCCCACTAATCAGCAGGCCCCAACTTACTGGCATCTCTTTCTAAACCAGTTTCATGCAACCCAGTCAATCAAGGCCCCTGCATGGTACACTCATGATCAGCAACAGGACATCCAAAAGTTCTCCAGTGCCACCTGGTGGGAATTTCAAAGATTGCATGGTATTTATCTACCCATTTTTAAAGGATGAAGTCGGAGGCACTGTGGGTTTCCATTCATTCAGGAACCATTAAATGGTGAGGAAGATCATTTCAATGAAAGCTCTGGAGAACTCTCACAAACAAGGCTTCCCAAAGAGTGGCCAAAAAGTCACATGAAACCAGGCCCACTGAGGTCTACAATGTGAGGTCCATGTGTGTCTTGACTCTCAACTATGGCTGCCAGGTCTTTAAGAATAAAATCATGTTATATCCTGGCTGAGATTCCCAGTGTTTTGTGGAAAGTCACCCTGGGCTTCTATCTCAGTTTCCAAGGGTGACTCTCATGCGTGACCTCCAATAATCCCAACACAATTCATGGCAATACTTCTCTGAGGTCAGTTCCAGAACTCAGTCTCCAAGGGGAATCACACCAGAGTTCAAGCCCAGGGGGACCCAGTCATCTCTTCCACAGCCACACAAATGACCACAATTCAAACCGAAACACTGCCACAAGGCCCTCATCTTCTTCAATATAGACAATCCTCACAACCTCTGGCTGGAGGTTTCCAGGAGGGGAACAGCCTAAGACAGTGTTTACAATAAGCTTCCTTGCCCCTCATTAGCCTAATGTCAGGGTGGCCTGTACACCCTTCCTTTGAACCAGGAGTGATCAAATAGTCCTGCCTTTAATACTGCTCAGCTTCTTCACATTGAGGCCTGCTGATGGTGGGGTATAGATTCTTTGTGTGAATTGGAGTCATGAGAAAATCTAAGCACATAATGCCTAGCCGCTGCAGGGCTTTGAAGAACTCATTTGACCCAAAGGATCCCTATTCTCACTTGATGGAGATCAGGAACCTTACAAAGGAAGGCGAGAGACTTCATCCACAATGACTGCTTTTTTGCTCTATTGGCTTTGGATGCACATATAAGATCTTTCTTGAGATCCATCAGGTGCTGACAATCTAAGCCACAGCCTCACACAGGGCCAAGAGGCTGATTCAGACACATCCCTTTGCAAAGCAATTAAGCAAAGAGCCACAGGTGATGCCTGTTCGTTTGCATTTGAAAATGGTTTTCTTGAGGCTTCACAAAGGGGTGTCCTGAGGCAAACACCTTGCTGACATCCAGGGAAACAGAACAATAGGTAAGCAAAAGGCCCAAAGCAGGCTTTCTCCACTGAGAATTTACTGGGCCCACTGATATCTGAGTTTTCTGAGATGCTCGCCATTCCTTTCAGCTATCCAGTACATGGCCATGTCACCAAGCTTGGAGGTGGTACATATCTTGGACACTAAACCATGAGCCTATTCTGACGAGTGGCCAGAATTCAGGAAGAAAACAGGACATTAGGAAGATAGGAGGTGTTGCCCATGGATAAGGCAAGCTGCAGTCCATTCATAAATTGAGCAGGATGAATGCTGGAAGCTTTCTACTAGACAGGACACATCCATTGATGCATTCTCTTTTCTAATGTCTACAACCACGGACACAGTGGGATACACAGACATAGCAACACTCGCCTTGTCAAAAGACATGCTAGAAACAGTCCACTTTGAACCAAACAAACCTCCTTTCCTACCTCTTCTCACAACATTAGACAAAACCACAAATTCACACCCACACCCACAAAGCCACCTCCTTCCCCCAAGGAGGTCTGTGACTACCCGCAGTGTCCTCTGACTGGTGGGCCATACTATGTTCCCCCGAAATGGCCTGTCCTGTCTCAGATCTGGCCTCCTTGGCCACTTCTGTGAAGTTGACAGGAGCCAGGGGTGAGCCACTACCTGCTTTCCCAGGAAAGACCCCCTTCGGAGCTTTCCTGGCAATTGGCCATCCTCACATCTGTAGGTACCAAGAAAGACTGACTCTGTCCGTGGTAAATCCAGACAAGTGAGCCCACTGGGACTGGCACTGGGACTGCCTCTGGGTGCCTGGCTTCCTGGATCCCAAGTTCAGAGAGTTCCATCACCAAGGAAGTGTGGTGAGGTCACTTCCTTCAGGAACTGAATGAGGTCACTGCCTTGGAAACCACTTTGTCCTAACTGTTGCTTCTAAGGGTCTCATGAGATGGAGGCTGCCCCTTCTTCCTGTGACACTTTCACAAGTTAGAATGGTATGTCAACAATAGGCACCCAGGAAAAGCTCTCCACACAGGCCTGGTTTGGTCCATCTTGTCTACATTAAGAAGAGAGAGGCTCATTCAGACACATCCCTTCATCCTGACCAGGTTGTCTGCCACCGAAGATGACTTTTGCTCTCTCAGATCCTTCCTAGCTGCCTACATCTTCTCCAGGGATCATTTCTCCATGGACCTTTGAGGTTCTCAGCAGGTGGAAGATCCCCTACATTCTTGTATTGTAAGACCAACTCTGTCCCTGCTCCTCTGTAAAGTTAGATTGAGGGAACAGTGTATGCTTGGGGTTAAGAACATGTTCCATTTGGGTTAGGAAACATTCTGCTGGATGAAGAATGGTATTGGGAACCTGTGATATTTATAATAATACCGAGGTGAAATATATGTATGAAAACAGAAATCTAAGTAAGATTTGAAGGCCAGAAGGGCATTGGGCCCTTGATTGGGATACTTAGCTTTGAAATACATTCTGCACAGATGTCTCTGATAAATCCATATACAATGGCATAGGACCTTATACCTTAAATGATTCAATGTAGAAGAGAACATGCAGTCAAAAAGGGATAGTAGGTAGGATTAGGAAGATAGTCAGTAGGTTTAGGAAGAAGGGTGAGTATAAAATTTGGACCAAAATTTCTTTAGCAATAGGCTGTCTGTTAGAGAGTGAATGTAAATGTCAGCACATGTGAAGAGTCAGTCACAATGATGAACTGGGGAAAATAGGTAGGAATTCAAAAATGAATATCGACATTAGGAAATCAGGCAAAGTATAAAGTGAGTGATAGGATTAGACATTTTCAACAGGGTTGAGGTTGAATATATAATCTTAGGCAGAAACAAATGTGTAGTCACAAATAAAATTGACATTTGAGAGCATTAGGCAACCTGGACAAGGATGTTTTAGTAATCTATGCTCACTTTCCAATTAGGCTTTGGTACAATCATAAGTGTGACCTTTGCATTTTGTGTGCAGAATATCACTGTGATACAATGTATATGTAGATAAGGTGATGTGAGTATTTCTTTCACCATTTTTGGGAGCAATATTTTGAAGACCTATAAATTAGCATTCGGGGGTACAAATAGGTGTACCCTGGGTCTGTGAGTATGGAGATAATGCATGAATAGACCATACTGTGAATGAAGAATATAAATGGTTAAAATTTGAATACTAGATTGAATTGATATCTGAAAATATATAGGAAATCTTATACTGATACGGGATCATTCATGCCAGCCAGTTATACATCTAACGGTAATATTAGGGTTATGGTTTACCCTTAATGGTGTGTGAGTTTTGCTTCAAAAGTGATTATGGAAATCCAAAATAATGTGTTTGGAAAGAAGTCTCATTAAAAGACCAGTCAAGAAACATGAAGGGATACATGTGTTCTGAAGTAGGATTTGATTGAAAGTGAACCAAATGCCTAGAAATATGTGAACTTGAGGATGAAATATATATCCTATGATGTGTATCAACTGAAGAAATACTAATGTACCAGTGTTGAATAAAAATGAATGTCAAAATACACATCATGTCCTATAGGAGTCTACTTGCATTGATGTTAAACAGGGTCAGTTACTGTAGAAATGTTAGGATTTCTTTGCACCATTCACTGAAGTTAGTTTTCAGTACTATAAAAAAAATATGTATTTCAGGTGGATGAATATTTCTGAGACTAATCTTGTGAAAAGTTGCTTATAAATCCACATACGTGTACATAAATTTAGGGAGTGTAAAATAAGACACATATATTTTATATTTTTAATAATCTGGAGAGTGTGTGTGTGTGTATATATACATATATATATATATATATATATATATACACACACAAAACACACACACACAGACACATTAAAAAGTAGAAATATATAAGTCAATTGAAATTCATCATGAAATATATATCATCCACAGATCCAAAAATATTTATTTTACTGAACATGGATTTATGTATCATGTTGTTCAAGTAGGAAGCTTACCCATAGGTTGATTTTCAGTTCCAACAGCATTTAGAAGGAGTGATCTCTTCTCACAGTTTGTATCTGCCAAGTCAGGCACCTCACAAGAATGTAGCTGGAAAACCGGGTAGGATTCTATATGTGCATGTAAAAATACATGTGTTGAATAGGATACAGAGAAAGAAAGACAGGAATTCACATACATGTTAACTTTAAAAACACATGGAGAACTATTACATTGGACTAAATTCATAACACCTACCATTTATAATGAAAAAGGCCTGTCCAACTACACACCATGCCTCCTCTGAACTGCTTGTATTTTTATTCTGTTTGGGTTATTTTTTTCCATCATATTAGGATTCGTAGTCAGAGTCTAGTAGGATATGGGTTAGTGTCAGGAATTCAGTATTTGGAATGGAAAATAGGACAATGAATCCAATGTGTATTCAAATATATGCTACCCAAAAATCTTCCCACCTTCATGCAGAATAATGCCTTGATATTACCCTCGCCCCAAGTAAGATGCAATTGGAGGAGAAGAGTTAGAAAATCTTTGAATACATATGTGGAATGAAAAATGCTCAGGAGTTCACAACTTTGGATTTGGTAGAAGAGTTTCCATAAGTAAGGGACAGGATAAACACTCCACAAACATGGAGCTCTGCTGGCCTAAAGACTTCTTGAGAAACTGCCTCTGAGGTTGGGCTCTTGAAACATATGTTGTTGTCAGGAGCTTTAGCTTCCTTTGTAGTGAGACCATCAAAGCTGGGTCTGCATCTATGTGACCTGGAGGACATGGTTTCTGATTTGCCAATGAACATGAGGCAGAAGTGCTGAATTCTCTCTTTGTAGGTAAACTGTGGCCACTGGGGGCTAAGTGTCTCCCCGTGGGGACTGTGAATCCATTTGGTAATCCTCATCTTTCTTGGTGTTTCTTGCTGCTACACTAGGAGTTTAAAATTTCCTTCACGAACTACAAGGAGTTCAACTGGGACACAGTGGTGGAGGGAATTCTGTGAAGTGTGGTGGGTCAAGGTCCTAGGAGTATGCACCAACCAGGCTTCTATCCCACAGAGATTGCCCTCTTGACCATAGAAACCTCATTCTGAACAATGCCCTGAAACCTCTCCATATAACAAGATGCCTTTACATACAAGGGTCTGCTGGCTGCACCATGTCAGTCACAAGCCATTTGGAAGCCCATGGCAGATCCACATGGCCCCACCACAGATGTTTTATCACACACCTGCACACCACTGCTCTAGGCCCACTAATCAGCAGGCCCCAACTTACTGGCATCTCTTTCTAAACCAGTTTCATGCAACCCAGTCAATCAAGGCCCTGCATGGTACACTCATGATCAGCAACAGGACATCCAAAAGTTCTCCAGTGCCACCTGGTGGGAATTTCAAAGATTGCATGGTATTTATCTACCCATTTTTAAAGGATGAAGTCGGAGGCACTGTGGGTTTCCATTCATTCAGGAACCATTAAATGGTGAGGAAGATCATTTCAATGAAAGCTCTGGAGAACTCTCACAAACAAGGCTTCCCAAAGAGTGGCCAAAAAGTCACATGAAACCAGCCCACTGAGGTCTAACAATGTGAGGTCCATGTGTGTCTTGACTCTCAACTATGGCTGCCAGGTCTTTAAGAATAAAATCATGTTATATCCTGGCTGAGATTCCCAGTGTTTTGTGGAAAGTCACCCTGGGCTTCTATCTCAGTTTCCAAGGGTGACTCTCATGCGTGACCTCCAATAATCCCAACACAATTCATGGCAATACTTCCTCTGAGGTCAGTTTCCAGAACTCAGTCTCCAAGGGGAATCACACCAGAGTTCAAGCCCAGGGGGACCCTGTCATCTCTTCCACAGCCACACAAATGACCACAATTCAAACCGAAACACTGCCACAAGGCCCTCATCTCTTCAATATAGACAATCCTCACAACCTCTGGCTGGAGGTTTCCAGGAGGGGAACAGCCTAAGACAGTGTTTACAATAAGCTTCCTTGCCCCTCATTAGCCTAATGTCAGGGTGGCCTGTACACCCTTCCTTTGAACCAGGAGTGATCAAATAGTCCTGCCTTTAATACTGCTCAGCTTCTTCACATTGAGGCCTGCTGATGGTGGGGTATAGATTCTTTGTGTGAATTGGAGTCATGAGAAAATCTAAGCACATAATGCCTAGCCGCTGCAGGGCTTTGAAGAACTCATTTGACCCAAAGGGATCCCTATTCTCACTTGATGGAGATCAGGAACCTTACAAAGGAAGGCGAGAGACTTCATCACAATGACTGCTTTTTTGCTCTATTGGCTTTGGATGCACATATAAGATTCTTTCTTGAGATCCATCAGGTGCTGACAATCTAAGCCACAGCCTCACACAGGGCCAAGAGGCTGATTCAGACACATCCCTTTGCAAAGCAATTAAGCAAAGAGCCACAGGTGATGCCTGTTCGTTTGCATTTGAAAATGGTTTTCTTGAGGCTTCACCAAAGGGGTGTCCTGAGGCAAACACCTTGCTGACATCCAGGGAAACAGAACAATAGGTAAGCAAAAGGCCCAAAGCAGGCTTTCTCCACTGAGACTTTACTGGGCCCACTGATATCTGAGTTTTCTGAGATGCTCGCCATTCCTTTCAGCTATCCAGTACATGGCCATGTCACCAAGCTTGGAGGTGGTACATATCTTGGACACTAAACCATGAGCCTATTCTGAAGAGTGGCCAGAATTCAGGAAGAAAACAGGACATTAGGAAGATAGGAGGTGTTGCCCATGGATAAGGCAAGCTGCAGTCCATTCATAAAATTGAGCAGGATGAATGCTGGAAGCTTTCTACTAGACAGGACACATCCATTGATGCATTCTCTTTTCTAATGTCTACAACCACGGACACAGTGGGATACACAGACATAGCAACACTCGCCTTGTCAAAAGACATGCTAGAAACAGTCCACTTTGAACCAAACAAACCTCCTTTCCTACCTCTTCTCACAACATTAGACAAAACCACAAATTCACACCCACACCCACAAAGCCACCTCCTTCCCCCAAGGAGGTCTGTTGACTACCCGCAGTGTCCTCTGACTGGTGGGCCATACTATGTTCCCCCGAAATGGCCTGTCCTGTCTCAGATCTGGCCTCCTTGGCCACTTCTGTGAAGTTGACAGGAGCCAGGGGTGAGCCACTACCTGCTTTCCCAGGAAAGACCCCCTTCGGAGCTTTCCTGGCAATTGGCCATCCTCACATCTGTAGGTACCAAGAAAGACTGACTCTGTCCGTGGTAAATCCAGCAAGTGAGCCACTGGGACTGGCACTGGGACTGCCTCTGGGTGCCTGGCTCCTGGATCCCAAGTTCAGAGAGTTCCATCACCAAGGAAGTGTGGTGAGGTCACTTCTTTCAGGAACTGAATGAGGTCACTGCCTTGGAAACCACTTTGTCCTAACTGTTGCTTCTAAGGGTCTCATGAGATGGAGGCTGCCCCTTCCTCCTGTGACACTTTCACAAGTTAGAATGGTATGTCAACAATAGGCACCCAGAAAAGCTCTCCACACAGGCCTGGTTTGGTCCATCTTGTCTACATTAAGAAGAGAGAGGCTCATTCAGACACATCCCTTCATCCTGACCAGGTTGTCTGCCACCGAAGATGACTTTTGCTCTCTCAGATCCTTCCTAGCTGCCTACATCTTCTCCAGGGATCATTTCTCCATGGACCTTTGAGGTTCTCAGCAGGTGGAAGATCCCCTACATTCTTGTATTGTAAGACCAACTCTGTCCCTGCTCTTCTGTAAAGTTAGATTGAGGGAACAGTGTATGCTTGGGGTTAAGAACATGTTCCATTTGGGTTAGGAAACATTCTGCTGGATGAAGAATGGTATTGGGAACCTGTGATATTTATAATAATACCGAGGTGAAATATATGTATGAAAACAGAAATCTAAGTAAGATTTGAAGGCCAGAAGGGCATTGGGCCCTTGATTGGGATACTTAGCTTTGAAATACATTCTGCACAGATGTCTCTGATAAATCCATATACAATGGCATAGGACCTTATACCTTAAATGATTCAATGTAGAAGAGAACATGCAGTCAAAAAGGGATAGTAGGTAGGATTAGGAAGATAGTCAGTAGGTTTAGGAAGAAGGGTGAGTATAAAATTTGGACCAAAATTTCTTTAGCAATAGGCTGTCTGTTAGAGAGTGAATGTAAATGTCAGCACATGTGAAGAGTCAGTCACAATGATGAACTGGGGAAAATCGGTAGGGAAAGCAAAAATGAATATTGACATTAGGAAATCAGGCAAAGTATAATGTGAGTGATAGGATTAGACATTTTTAAGAGGGTTGAGGTTGAATATATATTCTTAGGCAGAAACAAATGTGTAGTCACAAATAAAATTGACATTTGAGAGCATGAGGCAACCTGGACAAGGATGTTTTTAGTAATCCATGCTCACTTTCCAATTAGGCTTTGGAACAATCATAAGTGTGACCTTTGCATTTTGTGTGCAGAATATCAGTGTGATACAATGTATATGTAGATAAGGTGATGTGAGTATTTCTTTCACTATTTTTGGGAGCAATATGTTGAAGACCTATAAATTAGCCTTCAGGGGTACAAATAGGTGTACCCTGGGTCTGTGAGTATAGAGATAATGCATGAATAGACCATACTGTGAATGAAGAATATAAATAGTTAAAATTTAAATAATGGATTGAATTGATATCTGAAAATATATAGGAAATCTTATACCGACACAGGATCATTCATGCCAACCCGTTATACATCTAATAGTAATATTAGGGTTATGGTTTACCCTTAATGGTGTGTGAGTTTTGCTTCAAAAGTGATTATGGAAATCCAAAATAATGTGTTTGGAAAGAAGTCTCATTAAAAGACCAGTCAAGAAACATGAAGGGATACATGTGTTCTGAAGTAGGATTTGATTGAAAGTGAACCAAATGCCTAGAAATTTGTGAACTTGAGGATGAAATATATATCCTATGATGTGCATCAACTAAGAAATACTAATGTACCAGTGTTGAATAAAAATGAATTTCAAAATAAACATCATGTCCCATAGGAGTCTACTTGCATTGATGTTAAACAGGGTCAGTTACTGTAGAAATGTTAGGATTTCTTTGCACCATTCACTGAAGTCAGTATTCAGTACTAGAAAACAAATATGTATTTCAGGTGGATGAATATTTCTGAGACTAATCTTGTGAAAAGTTGATTATAAATCCACATACATGTACATAAATTTAGGGAGTGTAAAATAAGACACATATATTTTATATTTTGAATAATCTGGAGAGTGTGTGTGTGCGTATATATACATATATATATACACACAAAACACACACACACAGACACATTAAAAAGTAGAAATATATATGCCAATTGAAATTCATCATGAAATATATATCATCCACAGATCCAAAAATATTTATTTTACTGAACATGGATTTATGTATCATGTTGTTCAAGTAGGAAGCTTACCCATAGGTTGATTTTCAGTTCCAACAGCATTTAGGAGGAGTGATCTCTTCTCACAGTTTGTATCTGCCAAGTCAGCCACCTCACAAGAATGTAGCTGGGAAACCAGGTAGGATTCTATATGTGCATGTAAAAATACATGTGTTGAATAGGATACAGAGAAAGGGAGACAGGAATTCACATACTTGTTAACTTTAAAAACACATGGAGAACTATTACATTGGACTAGATTCATAACACCTACTCTTTATAATGCAAAAGGCCTGTCCAACTACACACCATGCCTCCTCTGAAGTGCTTGTATTTCTATTCTGTTTGGGTTATTTTTCTCCATCATATTAGGATTCGTAGTCAGAGTCTAGTAGGGTATGGGTTAGTGTCAGGGATTCAGTATTTGGAATGGAAAATAGGAAAATGAATCCAATGTGTATGCAAATATGTGCTACCCAAAAATCTTCCCACCTTCATCCAGAACAATGCCTTGACATTACCCTCGCCCCAAGTAAGATGCAATTGGAGGAGAAGAGTTAGAAAATCTTTGAATACATATGTGGAATGAAAAATGCTCAGGAGTTCACAACTTTGGAGGTGGTAGAGGAGTTTCCATAAGTAAGGGACAGGATAAACACTCCACAAACATGGAGCTCTGCTGGCCTAAAGACTTCTTGAGCAACTGCCTCTGAGGTTGGGCTCTTGAAATATATGTTGTTGTCAGGAGCTTTAGCTTCCTTTGTAGTGAGACCATCAAAGCTGGGTCTGCATCTATGTGACCTGGAGGACATGGTTTCTGATTTTCCAATGAACATGAGGCAGAAGTGCTGAATTCTCTCTTTGTAGGTAAACTGTGGCCACTGGGGGCTAAGTGTCTCCCCGTGGGGACTGTGAATCCATTTGGTAATCCTCATCTTTCTTGGTGTTTCTTGCTGCTACACTAGGAGTTTAAAATTTCCTTCACGAAATACAAGGAGTTCAACTGGGACACAGTGGTGGAGGGAATTCTGTGAAGTGTGGTGGGTCAAGGTCCTAGGAGTATGCACCAACCAGGCTTCTATCGCACAGAGCTTGCCCTCTTGACCATAGAAACCTCATTCTGAACATTGCCCTGAAACCTCTCCATATAACAAGATGCCTTTACATACAAGGGTCTGCTGGCTGCACCATGTCAGTCACAAGCCATTTGGAAGCCCATGGCAGATCCACATGGCCCCACCACAGATGTTTTATCACACACCTGCACACCACTGCTCTAGGCCCACTAATCAGCAGGCTCCAACTTACTGGCATCTCTTTCTAAACCAGTTTCATGCAACCCAGTCAATCAAGGCCCCTGCATGGTACACTCATGATCAGCAACAGGACATCCAAAAGTTCTCCAGTGCCACCTGGTGGGAATTTCAAGATTGCATGGTATTTATCTAGCCATTTTTAAAGGATGAAGTCAGAGGCACTGTGGGTTTCCATTCATTCAGGAACCATTAAATGGTGAGGAAGATCATTTCAATGAAAGCTCTGGAGAACTCTCACAAACAAGGCTTCCCAAAGAGTGGCCAAAAAGTCACATGAAACCAGGCCCACTGAGGTCTACAATGTGAGGTCCATGTGTGTCTTGACTCTCAACTATGGCTGCCAGGTCTTTAAGAATAAAATCATGTTATATCCTGGCTGAGATTCCCAGTGTTTTGTGGAAAGTCACCCTGGGCTTCTATCTCAGTTTCCAAGGGTGACTCTCATGCGTGACCTCCAATAATCCCAACACAATTCATGGCAATACTTCTCTGAGGTCAGTTCCAGAACTCAGTCTCCAAGGGGAATCACACCAGAGTTCAAGCCCAGGGGGACCCAGTCATCTCTTCCAAAGCCACACAAATGACCACAATTCAAACCGAAACACTGCCACAAGGCCCTCATCTTCTTCAATATAGACAATCCTCACAACCTCTGGCTGGAAGTTTCCAGGAGGGGAACAGCCTAAGACAGTGTTTACAATAAGCTTCCTTGCCCCTCATTAGCCTAATGTCAGGGTGGCCTGTACACCCTTCCTTTGAACCAGGAGTGATCAAATAGTCCTGCCTTTAATACTGCTCAGCTTCTTCACATTGAGGCCTGCTGATGGTGGGGTATAGATTCTTTGTGTGAATTGGAGTCATGAGAAAATCTAAGCACATAATGCCTAGCCGCTGCAGGGCTTTGAAGAACTCATTTGACCCAAAGGATCCCTATTCTCACTTGATGGAGATCAGGAACCTTACAAAGGAAGGCGAGAGACTTCATCCACAATGACTGCTTTTTTGCTCTATTGGCTTTGGATGCACATATAAGATCTTTCTTGAGATCCATCAGGTGCTGACAATCTAAGCCACAGCCTCACACAGGGCCAAGAGGCTGATTCAGACACATCCCTTTGCAAAGCAATTAAGCAAAGAGCCACAGGTGATGCCTGTTCGTTTGCATTTGAAAATGGTTTTCTTGAGGCTTCACAAAGGGGTGTCCTGAGGCAAACACCTTGCTGACATCCAGGGAAACAGAACAATAGGTAAGCAAAAGGCCCAAAGCAGGCTTTCTCCACTGAGACTTTACTGGGCCCACTGATATCTGAGTTTTCTGAGATGCTCGCCATTCCTTTCAGCTATCCAGTACATGGCCATGTCACCAAGCTTGGAGGTGGTACATATCTTGGACACTAAACCATGAGCCTATTCTGACGAGTGGCCAGAATTCAGGAAGAAAACAGGACATTAGGAAGATAGGAGGTGTTGCCCATGGATAAGGCAAGCTGCAGTCCATTCATAAATTGAGCAGGATGAATGCTGGAAGCTTTCTACTAGACAGGACACATCCATTGATGCATTCTCTTTTCTAATGTCTACAACCACGGACACAGTGGGATACACAGACATAGCAACACTCGCCTTGTCAAAAGACATGCTAGAAACAGTCCACTTTGAACCAAACAAACCTCCTTTCCTACCTCTTCTCACAACATTAGACAAAACCACAAATTCACACCCACACCCACAAAGCCACCTCCTTCCCCCAAGGAGGTCTGTGACTACCCGCAGTGTCCTCTGACTGGTGGGTCATACTATGTTCCCCCGAAATGGCCTGTCCTGTCTCAGATCTGGCCTCCTTGGCCACTTCTGTGAAGTTGACAGGAGCCAGGGGTGAGCCACTACCTGCTTTCCCAGGAAAGACCCCCTTCGGAGCTTTCCTGGCAATTGGCCATCCTCACATCTGTAGGTACCAAGAAAGACTGACTCTGTCCGTGGTAAATCCAGACAAGTGAGCCCACTGGGACTGGCACTGGGACTGCCTCTGGGTGCCTGGCTTCCTGGATCCCAAGTTCAGAGAGTTCCATCACCAAGGAAGTGTGGTGAGGTCACTTCCTTCAGGAACTGAATGAGGTCACTGCCTTGGAAACCACTTTGTCCTAACTGTTGCTTCTAAGGGTCTCATGAGATGGAGGCTGCCCCTTCTTCCTGTGACACTTTCACAAGTTAGAATGGTACGTCAACCATAGGCACCCAGGAAAAGCTCTCCACACAGGCCTGGTTTGGTCCATCTTGTCTACATTAAGAAGAGAGAGGCTCATTCAGACACATCCCTTCATCCTGACCAGGTTGTCTGCCACCGAAGATGACTTGTGCTCTCTCAGATCCTTCCTAGCTGCCTACATCTTCTCCAGGGATCATTTCTCCATGGACCTTTGAGGTTCTCAGCAGGTGGAAGATCCCCTACATTCTTGTATTGTAAGACCAACTCTGTCCCTGCTCTTCTGTAAAGTTAGATTGAGGGAACAGTGTATGCTTGGGGTTAAGAACATGTTCCATTTGGGTTAGGAAACATTCTGCTGGATGAAGAATGGTATTGGGAACCTGTGATATTTATAATAATACCGAGGTGAAATATATGTATGAAAACAGAAATCTAAGTAAGATTTGAAGGCCAGAAGGGCATTGGGCCCTTGATTGGGATACTTAGCTTTGAAATACATTCTGCACAGATGTCTCTGATAAATCCATATACAATGGCATAGGACCTTATACCTTAAATGATTCAATGTAGAAGAGAACATGCAGTCAAAAAGGGATAGTAGGTAGGATTAGGAAGATAGTCAGTAGGTTTAGGAAGAAGGGTGAGTATAAAATTTGGACCAAAATTTCTTTAGCAATAGGCTGTCTGTTAGAGAGTGAATGTAAATGTCAGCACATGTGAAGAGTCAGTCACAATGATGAACTGGGGAAAATAGGTAGGAATTCAAAAATGAATATCGACATTAGGAAATCTGGCAAAGTATAAAGTGAGTGATAGGATTAGACATTTTCAACAGGGTTGAGGTTGAATATATAATCTTAGGCAGAAACAAATGTGTAGTCACAAATAAAATTGACATTTGAGAGCATTAGGCAACCTGGACAAGGATGTTTTAGTAATCTATGCTCACTTTCCAATTAGGCTTTGGTACAATCATAAGTGTGACCTTTGCATTTTGTGTGCAGAATATCACAGTGATACAATGTATATGTAGATAAGGTGATGTGAGTATTTCTTTCACCATTTTTGGGAGCAATATTTTGAAGACCTATAAATTAGCATTCGGGGGTACAAATAGGTGTACCCTGGGTCTGTGAGTATGGAGATAATGCATGAATAGACCATACTGTGAATGAAGAATATAAATGGTTAAAATTTGAATACTAGATTGAATTGATATCTGAAAATATATAGGAAATCTTATACTGATACGGGATCATTCATGCCAGCCAGTTATACATCTAACGGTAATATTAGGGTTATGGTTTACCCTTAATGGTGTGTGAGTTTTGCTTCAAAAGTGATTATGGAAATCCAAAATAATGTGTTTGGAAAGAAGTCTCATTAAAAGACCAGTCAAGAAACATGAAGGGATACATGTGTTCTGAAGTAGGATTTGATTGAAAGTGAACCAAATGCCTAGAAATATGTGAACTTGAGGATGAAATATATATCCTATGATGTGTATCAACTGAAGAAATACTAATGTACCAGTGTTGAATAAAAATGAATGTCAAAATACACATCATGTCCTATAGGAGTCTACTTGCATTGATGTTAAACAGGGTCAGTTACTGTAGAAATGTTAGGATTTCTTTGCACCATTCACTGAAGTTAGTTTTCAGTACTAGAAAACAAATATGTATTTCAGGTGGATGAATATTTCTGAGACTAATCTTGTGAAAAGTTGCTTATAAATCCACATACGTGTACATAAATTTAGGGAGTGTAAAATAAGACACATATATTTTATATTTTTAATAATCTGGAGTGTGTGTGTGAGTATATATACATATATATATATATATATATATATATATATATATACACACACAAAACACACACACACAGACACATTAAAAAGTAGAAATATGTATGCCAATTGAAATTCATCATGAAATATATATCATCCACAGATCCAAAAATATTTATTTTACTGAACATGGATTTATGTATCATGTTGTTCAAGTAGGAAGCTTACCCATAGGTTGATTTTCAGTTCCAACAGCATTTAGGAGGAGTGATCTCTTCTCACAGTTTGTATCTGCCAAGTCAGCCACCTCACAAGAATGTAGATAAAAACCAGGTAGGAATCTATATGTGCATGTAAAAATACATGTGTTGAATAGGCTACAGAGAAAGGGAGACAGGAATTCACATACTTGTTAACTTTAAAAACACATGGAGAACTATTACATTGGACTAGATTCATAACACCTACTCTTTATAATGCAAAAGGCCTGTCCAACTACACACCATGCCTCCTCTGAAGTGCTTGTATTTCTATTCTGTTTGGGTTATTTTTCTCCATCATATTAGGATTCGTAGTCAGAGTCTAGTAGGGTATGGGTTAGTGTCAGGGATTCAGTATTTGGAATGAAAAATAGGAAAATGAATCCAATGTGTATTCAAATATGTGCTACCCAAAAATCTTCCCACCTTCATCCAGAACAATGCCTTGACATTACCCTCACCCCAAGTAAGATGCAATTGGAGGAGAAGAGTTAGAAAATCTTTGAATACATATGTGGAATGAAAAATGCTCAGGAGTTCACAACTTTGGAGGTGGTAGAGGAGTTTCCATAAGTAAGGGACAAGATAAACACTCCACAAACATGGAGCTCTGCTGGCCTAAAGACTTCTTGAGAAACTGCCTCTGAGGTTGGGCTCTTGAAACATATGTTGTTGTCAGGAGCTTTAGCTTCCTTTGTAGTGAGACCATCAAAGCTGGGTCTGCATCTATGTGACCTGGAGGACATGGTTTCTGATTTTCCAATGAACATGAGGCAGAAGTGCTGAATTCTCTCTTTGTAGGTAAACTGTGGCCACTGGGGGCTAAGTGTCTCCCCGTGGGGACCGTGAATCCATTTGGTAATCCTCATCTTTCTTGGTGTTTCTTGCTGCTACACTAGGAGTTTAAAATTTCCTTCACGAAATACAAGGAGTTCAACTGGGACACAGTGGTGGAGGGAATTCTGTGAAGTGTGGTGGGTCAAGGTCCTAGGAGTATGCACCAACCAGGCTTCTATCGCACAGAGCTTGCCCTCTTGACCATAGCAACCTCATTCTGAACATTGCCCTGAAACCTCTCCATATAACAAGATGCCTTTACATACAAGGGTCTGCTGGCTGCACCATGTCAGTCACAAGCCATTTGGAAGCCCATGGCAGATCCACATGGCCCCACCACAGATGTTTTATCACACACCTGCACACCACTGCTCTAGGCCCACTAATCAGCAGGCCCCAACTTACTGGCATCTCTTTCTAAACCAGTTTCATGCAACCCAGTCAATCAAGGCCCCTGCATGGTACACTCATGATCAGCAACAGGACATCCAAAAGTTCTCCAGTGCCACCTGGTGGGAATTTCAAGATTGCATGGTATTTATCTAGCCATTTTTAAAGGATGAAGTCAGAGGCACTGTGGGTTTCCATTCATTCAGGAACCATTAAATGGTGAGGAAGATCATTTCAATGAAAGCTCTGGAGAACTCTCACAAACAAGGCTTCCCAAAGAGTGGCCAAAAAGTCACATGAAACCAGGCCCACTGAGGTCTACAATGTGAGGTCCATGTGTGTCTTGACTCTCAACTATGGCTGCCAGGTCTTTAAGAATAAAATCATGTTATATCCTGGCTGATATTCCCAGTGTTTTGTGGAAAGTCACCCTGGGCTTCTATCTCAGTTTCCAAGGGTGACTCTCATGCGTGACCTCCAAGAATCCCAACACAATTCATGGCAATACTTCTCTGAGGTCAGTTCCAGAACTCAGTCTCCAAGGGGAATCACACCAGAGTTCAAGCCCAGGGGGACCCAGTCATCTCTTCCAAAGCCACACAAATGACCACAATTCAAACCGAAACACTGCCACAAGGCCCTCATCTTCTTCAATATAGACAATCCTCACAACCTCTGGCTGGAGGTTTCCAGGAGGGGAACAGCCTAAGACAGTGTTTACAATAAGCTTCCTTGCCCCTCATTAGCCTAATGTCAGGGTGGCCTGTACACCCTTCCTTTGAACCAGGAGTGATCAAATAGTCCTGCCTTTAATACTGCTCAGCTTCTTCACATTGAGGCCTGCTGATGGTGGGGTATAGATTCTTTGTGTGAATTGGAGTCATGAGAAAATCTAAGCACATAATGCCTAGCCGCTGCAGGGCTTTGAAGAACTCATTTGACCCAAAGGATCCCTATTCTCACTTGATGGAGATCAGGAACCTTACAAAGGAAGGCGAGAGACTTCATCCACAATGACTGCTTTTTTGCTCTATTGGCTTTGGATGCACATATAAGATCTTTCTTGAGATCCATCAGGTGCTGACAATCTAAGCCACAGCCTCACACAGGGCCAAGAGGCTGATTCAGACACATCCCTTTGCAAAGCAATTAAGCAAAGAGCCACAGGTGATGCCTGTTCGTTTGCATTTGAAAATGGTTTTCTTGAGGCTTCACAAAGGGGTGTCCTGAGGCAAACACCTTGCTGACATCCAGGGAAACAGAACAATAGGTAAGCAAAAGGCCCAAAGCAGGCTTTCTCCACTGAGAATTTACTGGGCCCACTGATATCTGAGTTTTCTGAGATGCTCGCCATTCCTTTCAGCTATCCAGTACATGGCCATGTCACCAAGCTTGGAGGTGGTACATATCTTGGACACTAAACCATGAGCCTATTCTGACGAGTGGCCAGAATTCAGGAAGAAAACAGGACATTAGGAAGATAGGAGGTGTTGCCCATGGATAAGGCAAGCTGCAGTCCATTCATAAATTGAGCAGGATGAATGCTGGAAGCTTTCTACTAGACAGGACACATCCATTGATGCATTCTCTTTTCTAATGTCTACAACCACGGACACAGTGGGATACACAGACATAGCAACACTCGCCTTGTCAAAAGACATGCTAGAAACAGTCCACTTTGAACCAAACAAACCTCCTTTCCTACCTCTTCTCACAACATTAGACAAAACCACAAATTCACACCCACACCCACAAAGCCACCTCCTTCCCCCAAGGAGGTCTGTGACTACCCGCAGTGTCCTCTGACTGGTGGGTCATACTATGTTCCCCCGAAATGGCCTGTCCTGTCTCAGATCTGGCCTCCTTGGCCACTTCTGTGAAGTTGACAGGAGCCAGGGGTGAGCCACTACCTGCTTTCCCAGGAAAGACCCCCTTCGGAGCTTTCCTGGCAATTGGCCATCCTCACATCTGTAGGTACCAAGAAAGACTGACTCTGTCCGTGGTAAATCCAGACAAGTGAGCCCACTGGGACTGGCACTGGGACTGCCTCTGGGTGCCTGGCTTCCTGGATCCCAAGTTCAGAGAGTTCCATCACCAAGGAAGTGTGGTGAGGTCACTTCCTTCAGGAACTGAATGAGGTCACTGCCTTGGAAACCACTTTGTCCTAACTGTTGCTTCTAAGGGTCTCATGAGATGGAGGCTGCCCCTTCTTCCTGTGACACTTTCACAAGTTAGAATGGTACGTCAACCATAGGCACCCAGGAAAAGCTCTCCACAC
Source organism: Ictidomys tridecemlineatus (assembly GCF_052094955.1). Classification (NCBI taxonomy): domain Eukaryota; kingdom Metazoa; phylum Chordata; class Mammalia; order Rodentia; family Sciuridae; genus Ictidomys; species Ictidomys tridecemlineatus. Next base: position 27,569 of record NW_027526149.1, read on the forward strand.
AGGCCTGGTTTGGTCCATCTTGTCTACATTAAGAAGAGAGAGGCTCATTCAGACACATCCCTTCATCCTGACCAGGTTGTCTGCCACCGAAGATGACTTGTGCTCTCTCAGATCCTTCCTAGCTGCCTACATCTTCTCCAGGGATCATTTCTCCATGGACCTTTGAGGTTCTCAGCAGGTGGAAGATCCCCTACATTCTTGTATTGTAAGACCAACTCTGTCCCTGCTCTTCTGTAAAGTTAGATTGAGGGAACAGTGTATGCTTGGGGTTAAGAACATGTTCCATTTGGGTTAGGAAACATTCTGCTGGATGAAGAATGGTATTGGGAACCTGTGATATTTATAATAATACCGAGGTGAAATATATGTATGAAAACAGAAATCTAAGTAAGATTTGAAGGCCAGAAGGGCATTGGGCTCTTGATTGGGATACTTAGCTTTGAAATACATTCTGCACAGATGTCTCTGATAAATCCATATACAATGGCATAGGACCTTATACCTTAAATGATTCAATGTAGAAGAGAACATGCAGTCAAAAAGGGATAGTAGGTCGGATTAGGAAGATAGTCAGTAGGTTTAGGAAGAAGGGTGAGTATAAAATTTGGACCAAAATTTCTTTAGCAATAGGCTGTCTGTTAGAGAGTGAATGTAAATGTCAGCACATGTGAAGAGTCAGTCACAATGATGAACTGGGGAAAATAGGTAGGAAAGCAAAAATGAATATCGACATTAGGAAATCAGGCAAAGTATAAAGTGAGTGATAGGATTAGACATTTTCAACAGGGTTGAGGTTGAATATATAATCTTAGGCAGAAACAAATGTGTAGTCACAAATAAAATTGACATTTGAGAGCATTAGGCAACCTGGACAAGGATGTTTTAGTAATCCATGCTCACTTTCCAATTAGGCTTTGGTACAATCATAAGTGTGACCTTTGCATTTTGTGTGCAGAATATCACTGTGATACAATGTATATGTAGATAAGGTGATGTGAGTATTTCTTTCACCATTTTTGGGAGCAATATTTTGAAGACCTATAAATTAGCATTCGGGGGTACAAATAGGTGTACCCTGGGTCTGTGAGTATAGAGATAATGCATGAATAGACCATACTGTGAATGAAGAATATAAATGGTTAAAATTTGAATACTGGATTGAATTGATATCTGAAAATATATAGGAAATCTTATACTGATACGGGATCATTCATGCCAACCAGTTATACATCTAATGGTAATATTAGGGTTATGGTTTACCCTTAATGGTGTGTGAGTTTTGCTTCAAAAGTGATTATGGAAATCCAAAATAATGTGTTTGGAAAGAAGTCTCATTAAAAGACCAGTCAAGAAACATGAAGGGATACATGTGTTCTGAAGTAGGATTTGATTGAAAGTGAACCAAATGCCTAGAAATATGTGAACTTGAGGATGAAATATATATCCTATGATGTGTATCAACTGAAGAAATACTAATGTACCAGTGTTGAATAAAAATGAATGTCAAAATACACATCATGTCCCATAGGAGTCTACTTGCATTGATGTTAAACAGGGTCAGTTACTGTAGAAATGTTAGGATTTCTTTGCACCATTCACTGAAGTTAGTTTTCAGTACTAGAAAAAAAATATGTATTTCAGGTGGATGAATATTTCTGAGACTAATCTTGTGAAAAGTTGCTTATAAATCCACATACGTGTACATAAATTTAGGGAGTGTAAAATAAGACACATATATTTTATATTTTTAATAATCTGGAGAGTGTGTTGTGAGTTTATATACATATATATATATATATATATATATATTTATATATATACACACACAAAACACACACACACAGACACATTAAAAAGTAGAAATATATATGCCAATTGAAATTCATCATGAAATATATATCATCCACAGATCCAAAAATATTTATTTTACTGAACATGGATTTATGTATCATGTTGTTCAAGTAGGAAGCTTACCCATAGGTTGATTTTCAGTTCCAACAGCATTTAGGAGGAGTGATCTCTTCTCACAGTTTGTATCTGCCAAGTCAGCCACCTCACAAGAATGTAGCTGGAAACCAGGTAGGATTCTATATGTGCATGTAAAAATACATGTGTTGAATAGGCTACAGAGAAAGGGAGACAGGAATTCACATACTTGTTAACTTTAAAAACACATGGAGAACTATTACATTGGACTAGATTCATAACACCTACTCTTTATAATGCAAAAGGCCTGTCCAACTACACACCATGCCTCCTCTGAAGTGCTTGTATTTCTATTCTGTTTGGGTTATTTTTCTCCATCATATTAGGATTCGTAGTCAGAGTCTAGTAGGGTATGGGTTAGTGTCAGGGATTCAGTATTTGGAATGGAAAATAGGAAAATGAATTCAATGTGTATTCAAATATGTGCTACCCAAAAATCTTCCCACCTTCATCCAGAACAATGCCTTGACATTACCCTCGCCCCAAGTAAGATGTAATTGGAGGAGAAGAGTTAGAAAATCTTTGAATACATATGTGGAATGAAAAATGCTCAGGAGTTCACAACTTTGGAGGTGGTAGAGGAGTTTCCATAAGTAAGGGACAAGATAAACACTCCACAAACATGGAGCTCTGCTGGCCTAAAGACTTCTTGAGAAACTGCCTCTGAGGTTGGGCTCTTGAAACATATGTTGTTGTCAGGAGCTTTAGCTTCCTTTGTAGTGAGACCATCAAAGCTGGGTCTGCATCTATGTGACCTGGAGGACATGGTTTCTGATTTTCCAATGAACATGAGGCAGAAGTGCTGAATTCTCTCTTTGTAGGTAAACTGTGGCCACTGGGGGCTAAGTGTCTCCCCGTGGGGACTGTGAATCCATTTGGTAATCCTCATCTTTCTTGGTGTTTCTTGCTGCTACACTAGGAGTTTAAAATTTCCTTCACGAAATACAAGGAGTTCAACTGGGACACAGTGGTGGAGGGAATTCTGTGAAGTGTGGTGGGTCAAGGTCCTAGGAGTATGCACCAACCAGGCTTCTATCCCACAGAGCTTGCCCTCTTGACCATAGAAACCTCATTCTGAACATTGCCCTGAAACCTCTCCATATAACAAGATGCCTTTACATACAAGGGTCTGCTGGCTGCACCATGTCAGTCACAAGCCATTTGGAAGCCCATGGCAGATCCACATGGCCCCACCACAGATGTTTTATCACACACCTGCACACCACTGCTCTAGGCCCACTAATCAGCAGGCCCCAACTTACTGGCATCTCTTTCTAAACCAGTTTCATGCAACCCAGTCAATCAAGGTCCCTGCATGGTACACTCATGATCAGCAACAGGACATCCAAAAGTTCTCCAGTGCCACCTGGTGGGAATTTCAAAGATTGCATGGTATTTATCTAGCCATTTTTAAAGGATGAAGTCAGAGGTACTGTGGGTTTCCATTCATTCAGGAACCATTAAATGGTGAGGAAGATCATTTCAATGAAAGCTCTGGAGAACTCTCACAAACAAGGCTTCCCAAAGAGTGGCCAAAAAGTCACATGAAACCAGGCCCACTGAGGTCTACAATGTGAGGTCCATGTGTGTCTTGACTCTCAACTATGGCTGCCAGGTCTTTAAGAATAAAATCATGTTATATCCTGGCTGATATTCCAAGTGTTTTGTGGAAAGTCACCCTGGGCTTCTATCTCAGTTTCCAAGGGTGACTCTCATGCGTGACCTCCAATAATCCCAACACAATTCATGGCAATACTTCTCTGAGGTCAGTTCCAGAACTCAGTCTCCAAGGGGAATCACACCAGAGTTCAAGCCCAGGGGGACCCAGTCATCTCTTCCAAAGCCACACAAATGACCACAATTCAAACCGAAACACTGCCACAAGGCCCTCATCTTCTTCAATATAGACAATCCTCACAACCTCTGGCTGGAAGTTTCCAGGAGGGGAACAGCCTAAGACAGTGTTTACAATAAGCTTCCTTGCCCCTCATTAGCCTAATGTCAGGGTGGCCTGTACACCCTTCCTTTGAACCAGGAGTGATCAAATAGTCCTGCCTTTAATACTGCTCAGCTTCTTCACATTGAGGCCTGCTGATGGTGGGGTATAGATTCTTTGTGTGAATTGGAGTCATGAGAAAATCTAAGCACATAATGCCTAGCCGCTGCAGGGCTTTGAAGAACTCATTTGACCCAAAGGATCCCTATTCTCACTTGATGGAGATCAGGAAACTTACAAAGGAAGGCGAGAGACTTCATCCACAATGACTGCTTTTTTGCTCTATTGGCTTTGGATGCACATATAAGATCTTTCTTGAGATCCATCAGGTGCTGACAATCTAAGCCACAGCCTCACACAGGGCCAAGAGGCTGATTCAGACACATCCCTTTGCAAAGCAATTAAGCAAAGAGCCACAGGTGATGCCTGTTCGTTTGCATTTGAAAATGGTTTTCTTGAGGCTTCACAAAGGGGTGTCCTGAGGCAAACACCTTGCTGACATCCAGGGAAACAGAACAATAGGTAAGCAAAAGGCCCAAAGCAGGCTTTCTCCACTGAGACTTTACTGGGCCCACTGATATCTGAGTTTTCTGAGATGCTCGCCATTCCTTTCAGCTATCCAGTACATGGCCATGTCACCAAGCTTGGAGGTGGTACATATCTTGGACACTAAACCATGAGCCTATTCTGACGAGTGGCCAGAATTCAGGAAGAAAACAGGACATTAGGAAGATAGGAGGTGTTGCCCATGGATAAGGCAAGCTGCAGTCCATTCATAAATTGAGCAGGATGAATGCTGGAAGCTTTCTACTAGACAGGACACATCCATTGATGCATTCTCTTTTCTAATGTCTACAACCACGGACACAGTGGGATACACAGACATAGCAACACTCGCCTTGTCAAAAGACATGCTAGAAACAGTCCACTTTGAACCAAACAAACCTCCTTTCCTACCTCTTCTCACAACATTAGACAAAACCACAAATTCACACCCACACCCACAAAGCCACCTCCTTCCCCCAAGGAGGTCTGTGACTACCCGCAGTGTCCTCTGACTGGTGGGTCATACTATGTTCCCCCGAAATGGCCTGTCCTGTCTCAGATCTGGCCTCCTTGGCCACTTCTGTGAAGTTGACAGGAGCCAGGGGTGAGCCACTACCTGCTTTCCCAGGAAAGACCCCCTTCGGAGCTTTCCTGGCAATTGGCCATCCTCACATCTGTAGGTACCAAGAAAGACTGACTCTGTCCGTGGTAAATCCAGACAAGTGAGACCACTGGGACTGGCACTGGGACTGCCTCTGGGTGCCTGGCTTCCTGGATCCCAAGTTCAGAGAGTTCCATCACCAAGGAAGTGTGGTGAGGTCACTTCCTTCAGGAACTGAATGAGGTCACTGCCTTGGAAACCACTTTGTCCTAAATGTTGCTTCTAAGGGTCTCATGAGATGGAGGCTGCCCCTTCTTCCTGTGACACTTTCACAAGTTAGAATGGTACGTCAACCATAGGCACCCAGGAAAAGCTCTCCACACAGGCCTGGTTTGGTCCATCTTGTCTACATTAAGAAGAGAGAGGCTCATTCAGACACATCCCTTCATCCTGACCAGGTTGTCTGCCACCGAAGATGACTTTTGCTCTCTCAGATCCTTCCTAGCTGCCTACATCTTCTCCAGGGATCATTTCTCCATGGACCTTTGAGGTTCTCAGCAGGTGGAAGATCCCCTACATTCTTGTATTGTAAGACCAACTCTGTCCCTGCTCTTCTGTAAAGTTAGATTGAGGGAACAGTGTATGCTTGGGGTTAAGAACATGTTCCATTTGGGTTAGGAAACATTCTGCTGGATGAAGAATGGTATTGGGAACCTGTGATATTTATAATAATACCGAGGTGAAATATATGTATGAAAACAGAAATCTAAGTAAGATTTGAAGGCCAGAAGGGCATTGGGCCCTTGATTGGGATACTTCGCTTTGAAATACATTCTGCACAGATGTCTCTGATAAATCCATATACAATGGCATAGGACCTTATACCTTAAATGATTCAATGTAGAAGAGAACATGCAGTCAAAAAGGGATAGTAGGTAGGATTAGGAAGATAGTCAGTAGGTTTAGGAAGAAGGGTGAGTATAAAATTTGGACCAAAATTTCTTTAGCAATAGGCTGTCTGTTAGAGAGTGAATGTAAATGTCAGCACATGTGAAGAGTCAGTCACAATGATGAACTGGGGAAAATAGGTAGGAATTCAAAAATGAATATCGACATTAGGAAATCAGGCAAAGTATAAAGTGAGTGATAGGATTAGACATTTTCAACAGGGTTGAGGTTGAATATATAATCTTAGGCAGAAACAAATGTGTAGTCACAAATAAAATTGACATTTGAGAGCATTAGGCAACCTGGACAAGGATGTTTTAGTAATCTATGCTCACTTTCCAATTAGGCTTTGGTACAATCATAAGTGTGACCTTTGCATTTTGTGTGCAGAATATCACTGTGATACAATGTATATGTAGATAAGGTGATGTGAGTATTTCTTTCACCATTTTTGGGAGCAATATTTTGAAGACCTATAAATTAGCATTCGGGGGTACAAATAGGTGTACCCTGGGTCTGTGAGTATGGAGATAATGCATGAATAGACCATACTGTGAATGAAGAATATAAATGGTTAAAATTTGAATACTAGATTGAATTGATATCTGAAAATATATAGGAAATCTTATACTGATACGGGATCATTCATGCCAGCCAGTTATACATCTAACGGTAATATTAGGGTTATGGTTTACCCTTAATGGTGTGTGAGTTTTGCTTCAAAAGTGATTATGGAAATCCAAAATAATGTGTTTGGAAAGAAGTCTCATTAAAAGACCAGTCAAGAAACATGAAGGGATACATGTGTTCTGAAGTAGGATTTGATTGAAAGTGAACCAAATGCCTAGAAATATGTGAACTTGAGGATGAAATATATATCCTATGATGTGTATCAACTGAAGAAATACTAATGTACCAGTGTTGAATAAAAATGAATGTCAAAATACACATCATGTCCCATAGGAGTCTACTTGCATTGATGTTAAACAGGGTCAGTTACTGTAGAAATGTTAGGATTTCTTTGCACCATTCACTGAAGTTAGTTTTCAGTACTAGAAAAAAAATATGTATTTCAGGTGGATGAATATTTCTGAGACTAATCTTGTGAAAAGTTGCTTATAAATCCACATATGTGTACATAAATTTAGGGAGTGTAAAATAAGACACATATATTTTATATTTTTAATAATCTGGAGAGTGTGTGTGTGTGTATATATACATATATATATATATACACAAAACACACACACACAGACACATTAAAAAGTAGAAATATATATGCCAATTGAAATTCATCATGAAATATATATCATCCACAGATCCAAAAATATTTATTTTACTGAACATGGATTTATGTATCATGTTGTTCAAGTAGGAAGCTTACCCATAGGTTGATTTTCAGTTCCAACAGCATTTAGGAGGAGTGATCTCTTCTCACAGTTTGTATCTGCCAAGTCAGCCACCTCACAAGAATGTAGCTGGGGAACCAGGTAGGATTCTATATGTGCATGTAAAAATACATGTGTTGAATAGGATACAGAGAAAGGGAGACAGGAATTCACATACGTGTTAACTTTAAAAACACATGGAGAACTATTACATTGGACTAGATTCATAACACCTACTCTTTATAATGCAACAGGCCTGTCCAACTACACACCATGCCTCCTCTGAAGTGCTTGTATTTCTATTCTGTTTGGGTTATTTTTCTCCATCATATTAGGATTCGTAGTCAGAGTCTAGTAGGGTATGGGTTAGTGTCAGGGATTCAGTATTTGGAATGGAAAATAGGAAAATGAATCCAATGTGTATTCAAATATGTGCTACCCAAAAATCTTCCCACCTTCATCCAGAACAATGCCTTGACATTACCCTCGCCCCAAGTAAGATGCAATTGGAGGAGAAGAGTTAGAAAATCTTTGAATACATATGTGGAATGAAAAATGCTCAGGAGTTCACAACTTTGGAGGTGGTAGAGGAGTTTCCATAAGTAAGGGACAGGATAAACACTCCACAAACATGGAGCTCTGCTGGCCTAAAGACTTCTTGAGCAACTGCCTCTGAGGTTGGGCTCTTGAAATATATGTTGTTGTCAGGAGCTTTAGCTTCCTTTGTAGTGAGACCATCAAAGCTGGGTCTGCATCTATGTGACCTGGAGGACATGGTTTCTGATTTTCCAATGAACATGAGGCAGAAGTGCTGAATTCTCTCTTTGTAGGTAAACTGTGGCCACTGGGGGCTAAGTGTCTCCCCGTGGGGACTGTGAATCCATTTGGTAATCCTCATCTTTCTTGGTGTTTCTTGCTGCTACACTAGGAGTTTAAAATTTCCTTCACGAAATACAAGGAGTTCAACTGGGACACAGTGGTGGAGGGAATTCTGTGAAGTGTGGTGGGTCAAGGTCCTAGGAGTATGCACCAACCAGGCTTCTATCCCACAGAGCTTGCCCTCTTGACCATAGAAACCTCATTCTGAACATTGCCCTGAAACCTCTCCATATAACAAGATGCCTTTACATACAAGGGTCTGCTGGCTGCACCATGTCAGTCACAAGCCATTTGGAAGCCCATGGCAGATCCACATGGCCCCACCACAGATGTTTTATCACACACCTGCACACCACTGCTCTAGGCCCACTAATCAGCAGGCCCCAACTTACTGGCATCTCTTTCTAAACCAGTTTCATGCAACCCAGTCAATCAAGGTCCCTGCATGGTACACTCATGATCAGCAACAGGACATCCAAAAGTTCTCCAGTGCCACCTGGTGGGAATTTCAAAGATTGCATGGTATTTATCTAGCCATTTTTAAAGGATGAAGTCAGAGGTACTGTGGGTTTCCATTCATTCAGGAACCATTAAATGGTGAGGAAGATCATTTCAATGAAAGCTCTGGAGAACTCTCACAAACAAGGCTTCCCAAAGAGTGGCCAAAAAGTCACATGAAACCAGGCCCACTGAGGTCTACAATGTGAGGTCCATGTGTGTCTTGACTCTCAACTATGGCTGCCAGGTCTTTAAGAATAAAATCATGTTATATCCTGGCTGATATTCCAAGTGTTTTGTGGAAAGTCACCCTGGGCTTCTATCTCAGTTTCCAAGGGTGACTCTCATGCGTGACCTCCAATAATCCCAACACAATTCATGGCAATACTTCTCTGAGGTCAGTTCCAGAACTCAGTCTCCAAGGGGAATCACACCAGAGTTCAAGCCCAGGGGGACCCAGTCATCTCTTCCAAAGCCACACAAATGACCACAATTCAAACCGAAACACTGCCACAAGGCCCTCATCTTCTTCAATATAGACAATCCTCACAACCTCTGGCTGGAAGTTTCCAGGAGGGGAACAGCCTAAGACAGTGTTTACAATAAGCTTCCTTGCCCCTCATTAGCCTAATGTCAGGGTGGCCTGTACACCCTTCCTTTGAACCAGGAGTGATCAAATAGTCCTGCCTTTAATACTGCTCAGCTTCTTCACATTGAGGCCTGCTGATGGTGGGGTATAGATTCTTTGTGTGAATTGGAGTCATGAGAAAATCTAAGCACATAATGCCTAGCCGCTGCAGGGCTTTGAAGAACTCATTTGACCCAAAGGATCCCTATTCTCACTTGATGGAGATCAGGAAACTTACAAAGGAAGGCGAGAGACTTCATCCACAATGACTGCTTTTTTGCTCTATTGGCTTTGGATGCACATATAAGATCTTTCTTGAGATCCATCAGGTGCTGACAATCTAAGCCACAGCCTCACACAGGGCCAAGAGGCTGATTCAGACACATCCCTTTGCAAAGCAATTAAGCAAAGAGCCACAGGTGATGCCTGTTCGTTTGCATTTGAAAATGGTTTTCTTGAGGCTTCACAAAGGGGTGTCCTGAGGCAAACACCTTGCTGACATCCAGGGAAACAGAACAATAGGTAAGCAAAAGGCCCAAAGCAGGCTTTCTCCACTGAGACTTTACTGGGCCCACTGATATCTGAGTTTTCTGAGATGCTCGCCATTCCTTTCAGCTATCCAGTACATGGCCATGTCACCAAGCTTGGAGGTGGTACATATCTTGGACACTAAACCATGAGCCTATTCTGACGAGTGGCCAGAATTCAGGAAGAAAACAGGACATTAGGAAGATAGGAGGTGTTGCCCATGGATAAGGCAAGCTGCAGTCCATTCATAAATTGAGCAGGATGAATGCTGGAAGCTTTCTACTAGACAGGACACATCCATTGATGCATTCTCTTTTCTAATGTCTACAACCACGGACACAGTGGGATACACAGACATAGCAACACTCGCCTTGTCAAAAGACATGCTAGAAACAGTCCACTTTGAACCAAACAAACCTCCTTTCCTACCTCTTCTCACAACATTAGACAAAACCACAAATTCACACCCACACCCACAAAGCCACCTCCTTCCCCCAAGGAGGTCTGTGACTACCCGCAGTGTCCTCTGACTGGTGGGTCATACTATGTTCCCCCGAAATGGCCTGTCCTGTCTCAGATCTGGCCTCCTTGGCCACTTCTGTGAAGTTGACAGGAGCCAGGGGTGAGCCACTACCTGCTTTCCCAGGAAAGACCCCCTTCGGAGCTTTCCTGGCAATTGGCCATCCTCACATCTGTAGGTACCAAGAAAGACTGACTCTGTCCGTGGTAAATCCAGACAAGTGAGACCACTGGGACTGGCACTGGGACTGCCTCTGGGTGCCTGGCTTCCTGGATCCCAAGTTCAGAGAGTTCCATCACCAAGGAAGTGTGGTGAGGTCACTTCCTTCAGGAACTGAATGAGGTCACTGCCTTGGAAACCACTTTGTCCTAAATGTTGCTTCTAAGGGTCTCATGAGATGGAGGCTGCCCCTTCTTCCTGTGACACTTTCACAAGTTAGAATGGTACGTCAACCATAGGCACCCAGGAAAAGCTCTCCACACAGGCCTGGTTTGGTCCATCTTGTCTACATTAAGAAGAGAGAGGCTCATTCAGACACATCCCTTCATCCTGACCAGGTTGTCTGCCACCGAAGATGACTTTTGCTCTCTCAGATCCTTCCTAGCTGCCTACATCTTCTCCAGGGATCATTTCTCCATGGACCTTTGAGGTTCTCAGCAGGTGGAAGATCCCCTACATTCTTGTATTGTAAGACCAACTCTGTCCCTGCTCTTCTGTAAAGTTAGATTGAGGGAACAGTGTATGCTTGGGGTTAAGAACATGTTCCATTTGGGTTAGGAAACATTCTGCTGGATGAAGAATGGTATTGGGAACCTGTGATATTTATAATAATACCGAGGTGAAATATATGTATGAAAACAGAAATCTAAGTAAGATTTGAAGGCCAGAAGGGCATTGGGCCCTTGATTGGGATACTTCGCTTTGAAATACATTCTGCACAGATGTCTCTGATAAATCCATATACAATGGCATAGGACCTTATACCTTAAATGATTCAATGTAGAAGAGAACATGCAGTCAAAAAGGGATAGTAGGTAGGATTAGGAAGATAGTCAGTAGGTTTAGGAAGAAGGGTGAGTATAAAATTTGGACCAAAATTTCTTTAGCAATAGGCTGTCTGTTAGAGAGTGAATGTAAATGTCAGCACATGTGAAGAGTCAGTCACAATGATGAACTGGGGAAAATAGGTAGGAATTCAAAAATGAATATCGACATTAGGAAATCAGGCAAAGTATAAAGTGAGTGATAGGATTAGACATTTTCAACAGGGTTGAGGTTGAATATATAATCTTAGGCAGAAACAAATGTGTAGTCACAAATAAAATTGACATTTGAGAGCATTAGGCAACCTGGACAAGGATGTTTTAGTAATCTATGCTCACTTTCCAATTAGGCTTTGGTACAATCATAAGTGTGACCTTTGCATTTTGTGTGCAGAATATCACTGTGATACAATGTATATGTAGATAAGGTGATGTGAGTATTTCTTTCACCATTTTTGGGAGCAATATTTTGAAGACCTATAAATTAGCATTCGGGGGTACAAATAGGTGTACCCTGGGTCTGTGAGTATGGAGATAATGCATGAATAGACCATACTGTGAATGAAGAATATAAATGGTTAAAATTTGAATACTAGATTGAATTGATATCTGAAAATATATAGGAAATCTTATACTGATACGGGATCATTCATGCCAGCCAGTTATACATCTAACGGTAATATTAGGGTTATGGTTTACCCTTAATGGTGTGTGAGTTTTGCTTCAAAAGTGATTATGGAAATCCAAAATAATGTGTTTGGAAAGAAGTCTCATTAAAAGACCAGTCAAGAAACATGAAGGGATACATGTGTTCTGAAGTAGGATTTGATTGAAAGTGAACCAAATGCCTAGAAATATGTGAACTTGAGGATGAAATATATATCCTATGATGTGTATCAACTGAAGAAATACTAATGTACCAGTGTTGAATAAAAATGAATGTCAAAATACACATCATGTCCCATAGGAGTCTACTTGCATTGATGTTAAACAGGGTCAGTTACTGTAGAAATGTTAGGATTTCTTTGCACCATTCACTGAAGTTAGTTTTCAGTACTAGAAAAAAAATATGTATTTCAGGTGGATGAATATTTCTGAGACTAATCTTGTGAAAAGTTGCTTATAAATCCACATATGTGTACATAAATTTAGGGAGTGTAAAATAAGACACATATATTTTATATTTTTAATAATCTGGAGAGTGTGTGTGTGTGTATATATACATATATATATATATACACAAAACACACACACACAGACACATTAAAAAGTAGAAATATATATGCCAATTGAAATTCATCATGAAATATATATCATCCACAGATCCAAAAATATTTATTTTACTGAACATGGATTTATGTATCATGTTGTTCAAGTAGGAAGCTTACCCATAGGTTGATTTTCAGTTCCAACAGCATTTAGGAGGAGTGATCTCTTCTCACAGTTTGTATCTGCCAAGTCAGCCACCTCACAAGAATGTAGCTGGGGAACCAGGTAGGATTCTATATGTGCATGTAAAAATACATGTGTTGAATAGGATACAGAGAAAGGGAGACAGGAATTCACATACGTGTTAACTTTAAAAACACATGGAGAACTATTACATTGGACTAGATTCATAACACCTACTCTTTATAATGCAACAGGCCTGTCCAACTACACACCATGCCTCCTCTGAAGTGCTTGTATTTCTATTCTGTTTGGGTTATTTTTCTCCATCATATTAGGATTCGTAGTCAGAGTCTAGTAGGGTATGGGTTAGTGTCAGGGATTCAGTATTTGGAATGGAAAATAGGAAAATGAATCCAATGTGTATTCAAATATGTGCTACCCAAAAATCTTCCCACCTTCATCCAGAACAATGCCTTGACATTACCCTCGCCCCAAGTAAGATGCAATTGGAGGAGAAGAGTTAGAAAATCTTTGAATACATATGTGGAATGAAAAATGCTCAGGAGTTCACAACTTTGGAGGTGGTAGAGGAGTTTCCATAAGTAAGGGACAGGATAAACACTCCACAAACATGGAGCTCTGCTGGCCTAAAGACTTCTTGAGCAACTGCCTCTGAGGTTGGGCTCTTGAAATATATGTTGTTGTCAGGAGCTTTAGCTTCCTTTGTAGTGAGACCATCAAAGCTGGGTCTGCATCTATGTGACCTGGAGGACATGGTTTCTGATTTTCCAATGAACATGAGGCAGAAGTGCTGAATTCTCTCTTTGTAGGTAAACTGTGGCCACTGGGGGCTAAGTGTCTCCCCGTGGGGACTGTGAATCCATTTGGTAATCCTCATCTTTCTTGGTGTTTCTTGCTGCTACACTAGGAGTTTAAAATTTCCTTCACGAAATACAAGGAGTTCAACTGGGACACAGTGGTGGAGGGAATTCTGTGAAGTGTGGTGGGTCAAGGTCCTAGGAGTATGCACCAACCAGGCTTCTATCCCACAGAGCTTGCCCTCTTGACCATAGCAACCTCATTCTGAACATTGCCCTGAAACCTCTCCATATAACAAGATGCCTTTACATACAAGGGTCTGCTGGCTGCACCATGTCAGTCACAAGCCATTTGGAAGCCCATGGCAGATCCACATGGCCCCACCACAGATGTTTTATCACACACCTGCACACCACTGCTCTAGGCCCACTAATCAGCAGGCCCCAACTTACTGGCATCTCTTTTCTAAACCATTTTCATGCAACCCAGTCAATCAAGGCACCTGCATGGTACACTCATGATCAGCAACAGGACATCCAAAAGTTCTCCAGTGCCACCTGGTGGGAATTTCAAAGATTGCATGGTATTTATCTAGCCATTTTTAAAGGATGAAGTCGGAGGCACTGTGGGTTTCCATTCATTCAGGAACCATTAAATGGTGAGGAAGATCATTTCAATGAAAGCTCTGGAGAACTCTCACAAACAAGGCTTCCCAAAGAGTGGCCAAAAAGTCACATGAAACCAGGCCCACTGAGGTCTACAATGTGAGGTCCATGTGTGTCTTGACTCTCAACTATGGCTGCCAGGTCTTTAAGAATAAAATCATGTTATATCCTGGCTGAGATTCCCAGTGTTTTGTGGAAAGTCACCCTGGGCTTCTATCTCAGTTTCCAAGGGTGACTCTCATGCGTGACCTCCAATAATCCCAACACAATTCATGGCAATACTTCTCTGAGGTCAGTTCCAGAACTCAGTCTCCAAGGGGAATCACACCAGAGTTCAAGCCCAGGGGGACCCAGTCATCTCTTCCACAGCCACACAAATGACCACAATTCAAACCGAAACACTGCCACAAGGCCCTCATCTTCTTCAATATAGACAATCCTCACAACCTCTGGCTGGAGGTTTCCAGGAGGGGAACAGCCTAAGACAGTGTTTACAATAAGCTTCCTTGCCCCTCATTAGCCTAATGTCAGGGTGGCCTGTACACCCTTCCTTTGAACCAGGAGTGATCAAATAGTCCTGCCTTTAATACTGCTCAGCTTCTTCACATTGAGGCCTGCTGATGGTGGGGTATAGATTCTTTGTGTGAATTGGAGTCATGAGAAAATCTAAGCACATAATGCCTAGCCGCTGCAGGGCTTTGAAGAACTCATTTTACCCAAAGGATCCCTATTCTCACTTGATGGAGATCAGGAACCTTACAGAGGAAGGCGAGAGACTTCATCCACAATGACTGCTTTTTTGCTATATTGGCTTTGGATGCACATATAAGATCTTTCTTGAGATCCATCAGGTGCTGACAATCTAAGCCACAGCCTCACACAGGGCCAAGAGGCTGATTCAGACACATCCCTTTGCAAAGCAATTAAGCAAAGAGCCACAGGTGATGCCTGTTCGTTTGCATTTGAAAATGGTTTTCTTGAGGCTTCACAAAGGGGTGTCCTGAGGCAAACACCTTGCTGACATCCAGGGAAACAGAACAATAGGTAAGCAGAAGGCCCAAAGCAGGCTTTCTCCACTTTACTGGGCCCACTGATATCTGAGTTTTCTGAGATGCTGGCCATTCCTTTCAGCTATCCAGTACATGGCCATGTCACCAAGCTTGGAGGTGGTACATATCTTGGACACAAAACCATGAGCCTATTCTGAAGAGTGGCCAGAATTCAGGAAGAAAACAGGACATTAGGAAGATAGGAGGTGTTGCCCATGGATAAGGCAAGCTGCAGTCCATTCATAAATTGAGCAGGATGAATGCTGGAAGCTTTCTACTAGACAGGACACATCCATTGATGCATTCTCTTTTCTAATGTCTACAACCACGGACACAGTGGGATACACAGACATAGCAACACTCGCCTTGTCAAAAGACATGCTAGAAACAGTCCACTTTGAACCAAACAATTTTCCTTTCCTACCTCTTCTCACAACATTAGACAAAAACCACAAATTCACACCGACACCCACAAAGCCACCTCCTTCCCCCAAGGAGGTCTGTGACTACCCGCAGTGTCCTCTGACTGGTGGGCCATACTATGTTCCCCCGAAATGGCCTGTCCTGTCTCAGATCTGGCCTCCGTGGCCACTTCTGTGAAGTTGACACGAGTTAGGGGTGAGCCACTACCTGCTTTCCCAGGAAAGACCCCCTTCGGAGCTTTCCTGGCAATTGGCCATCCTCACATCTGTAGGTACCAAGAAAGACTGACTCTGCCCGTGGTAAATCCAGACAAGTGACCCCACTGGGACTGGCACTGGGACTGCCTCTGGGTGCCTGGCTTCCTGGATCCCAAGTTCAGAGAGTTCCATCACCAAGGAAGTGTGGTGAGGTCACTTCCTTCAGGAACTGAATGAGGTCACTGCCTTGGAAACCACTTTGTCCTAACTGTTGCTTCTAAGGGTCTCATGAGATGGAGGCTGCCCCTTCTTCCTGTGACACTTTCACAAGTTAGAATGGTATATCAACCATAGGCACCCAGGAAAAGCTCTCCACACAGGCCTGGTTGGGTCCATCTTGTCTACATTAAGAAGAGAGAGGCTCATTCAGACACATCCCTTCATCCTGACCAGGTTGTCTGCCACCGAAGATGACTTTTGCTCTCTCAGATCCTTCCTAGCTACCTACATCTTCTCCAGGGATCATTTCTCCATGGACCTTTGAGGTTCTCAGCAGGTGGAAGATCCCCTACATTCTTGTATTGTAAGACCAACTCTGTCCCTGCTCTTCTGTAAAGTTAGATTGAGGGAACAGTGTATGCTTGGGGTTAAGAACATGTTCCATTTGGGTTAGGAAACATTCTGCTGGATGAAGAATGGTATTGGGAACCTGTGATATTTATAATAATACCGAGGTGAAATATATGTATGAAAACAGAAATCTAAGTAAGATTTGAAGGCCAGAAGGGCATTGGGCCCTTGATTGGGATACTTAGCTTTGAATTACATTCTGTACAGATGTCTCTGATAAATCCATATACAATGGCACAGGACCTTGTACCTTGGATGATTCAATGTAGAAGAGAACATCCAGTCAAAAAGGGATAGTAGGTAGGATTAGGAAGATAGTAGGTTTCAGAAGAAGAGTGAGTATAACATTTGGACCAAAAGTTCTTTAGCAATAGGCTGTCTGTTAGAGAGTGAATGTAAATGTCAGCACATGTGAAGAGTCAGTCACAATGAAGAACTGGGGAAAATCGGTAGGAAAGCAAAAATGAATATTGACATTAGGAAATCAGGCAAAGTATAATGTGAGTGATAGGATTAGACATTTTTAAGAGGGTTGAGGTTGAATATATATTCTTAGGCAGAAACAAATGTGTAGTCACAAATAAAATTGACATTTGAGAGCATGAGGCAACCTGGACAAGGATGTTTTTAGTAATCCATGCTCACTTTCCAATTAGGCTTTGGAACAATCATAAGTGTGACCTTTGCATTTTGTGTGCAGAATATCAGTGTGATACAATGTATATGTAGATAAGGTGATGTGAGTATTTCTTTCACTATTTTTGGGAGCAATATGTTGAAGACCTATAAATTAGCATTCAGGGGTACAAATACGTGTACCCTGGGTCTGTGAGTATAGAGATAATGCATGAATAGACCATACTGTGAATGAAGAATATAAATAGTTAAAATTTAAATAATGGCTTGAATTGATATCTGAAAATATATAGGAAATCTTATACCGACACAGGATCATTCATGCCAACCCGTTATACATCTAATAGTAATATTAGGGTTATGGTTTACCCTTAATGGTGTGTGAGTTTTGCTTCAAAAGTGATTATGGAAATCCAAAATAATGTGTTTGGAAAGAAGTCTCATTAAAAGACCAGTCAAGAAACATGAAGGGATACATGTGTTCTGAAGTAGGATTTGATTGAAAGTGAACCAAATGCCTAGAAATTTGTGAACTTGAGGATGAAACATATATCCTATGATGTGTATCAACTAAAGAAATACTAATGTTCCAGTGTTGAATAAAAATGAATGTCAAAATACACATCATGTCCCATAGGAGTCTACTTGCATTGATGTTAAACAGGGTCAGATACTGTAGAAATGTTAGGATTCCTCTGCACAATTCACTGAAGTTAGTTTTCAGTACTAGAAAACAAATATGTATTTCAGGTGGATGAATATTTCTGAGACTAATCTTGTGAAAAGTTGCTTATAAATCCACATACATGTACATAAATTTAGGGAGTGTAAAATAAGACACATATATTTTATATTTTGAATAATCTGGAGAGTGTGTGTGTGTGTATATATACATATATATATATATACACACAAAACACACACACACACAGACACATTAAAAAGTAGAAATATATATGCCAATTGAAATTCATCATGAAATATATATCATCCACAGATCCAAAAATATTTATTTTACTGAACATGGATTTATGTATCATGTTGTTCAAGTAGGAAGCTTACCCATAGGTTGATTTTCAGTTCCAACAGCATTTAGGAGGAGTGATCTCTTCTCACAGTTTGTATCTGCCAAGTCAGCCACCTCCCAAGAATGTAGCTGGGAAACCAGGTAGGATTCTATATGTGCATGTAAAAATACATGTGTTGAATAGGATACAGAGAAAGGGAGACAGGAATTCACATACTTGTTTACTTTAAAAACACATGGAGAACTATTACATTGGACTAGATTCATAACACCTACTGTTTATAATGCAAAAGGCCTGTCCAACTACACACCATGCCTCCTCTGAAGTGCTTGTATTTCTATTCTGTTTGGGTTATTTTTCTCCATCATATTAGGATTCGTAGTCAGAGTCTAGTAGGGTATGGGTTAGTGTCAGGGATTCAGTATTTGGAATGGAAAATAGGAAAATGAATCCAATGTGTATGCAAATATGTGCTACCCAAAAATCTTCCCACCTTCATCCAGAACAATGCCTTGACATTACCCTCGCCCCAAGTAAGATGCAATTGGAGGAGAAGAGTTAGAAAATCTTTGAATACATATGTGGAATGAAAAATGCTCAGGAGTTCACAACTTTGGAGGTGGTAGAGGAGTTTCCATAAGTAAGGGACAGGATAAACACTCCACAAACATGGAGCTCTGCTGGCCTAAAGACTTCTTGAGCAACTGCCTCTGAGGTTGGGCTCTTGAAATATATGTTGTTGTCAGGAGCTTTAGCTTCCTTTGTAGTGAGACCATCAAAGCTGGGTCTGCATCTATGTGACCTGGAGGACATGGTTTCTGATTTTCCAATGAACATGAGGCAGAAGTGCTGAATTCTCTCTTTGTAGGTAAACTGTGGCCACTGGGGGCTAAGTGTCTCCCCGTGGGGACTGTGAATCCATTTGGTAATCCTCATCTTTCTTGGTGTTTCTTGCTGCTACACTAGGAGTTTAAAATTTCCTTCACGAAATACAAGGAGTTCAACTGGGACACAGTGGTGGAGGGAATTCTGTGAAGTGTGGTGGGTCAAGGTCCTAGGAGTATGCACCAACCAGGCTTCTATCCCACAGAGCTTGCCCTCTTGACCATAGCAACCTCATTCTGAACATTGCCCTGAAACCTCTCCATATAACAAGATGCCTTTACATACAAGGGTCTGCTGGCTGCACCATGTCAGTCACAAGCCATTTGGAAGCCCATGGCAGATCCACATGGCCCCACCACAGATGTTTTATCACACACCTGCACACCACTGCTCTAGGCCCACTAATCAGCAGGCCCCAACTTACTGACATCTCTTTTCTACACCATTTTCATGCAACCCAGTCAATCAAGGCACCTGCATGGTACACTCATGATCAGCAACAGGACATCCAAAAGTTCTCCAGTGCCACCTGGTGGGAATTTCAAAGATTGCATGGTATTTATCTAGCCATTTTTAAAGGATGAAGTCGGAGGCACTGTGGGTTTCCATTCATTCAGGAACCATTAAATGGTGAGGAAGATCATTTCAATGAAAGCTCTGGAGAACTCTCACAAACAAGGCTTCCCAAAGAGTGGCCAAAAAGTCACATGAAACCAGGCCCACTGAGGTCTACAATGTGAGGTCCATGTGTGTCTTGACTCTCAACTATGGCTGCCAGGTCTTTAAGAATAAAATCATGTTATATCCTGGCTGAGATTCCCAGTGTTTTGTGGAAAGTCACCCTGGGCTTCTATCTCAGTTTCCAAGGGTGACTCTCATGCGTGACCTCCAATGATCCCAACACAATTCATGGCAATACTTCTCTGAGGTCAGTTCCAGAACTCAGTCTCCAAGGGGAATCACACCAGAGTTCAAGCCCAGGGGGACCCAGTCATCTCTTCCACAGCCACACAAATGACCACAATTCAAACCGAAACACTGCCACAAGGCCCTCATCTTCTTCAATATAGACAATCTTCACAACCTCTGGCTGGAGGTTTCCAGGAGGGGAACAGCCTAAGACAGTGTTTACAATAAGCTTCCTTGCCCCTCATTAGCCTAATGTCAGGGTGGCCTGTACACCCTTCCTTTGAACCAGGAGTGATCAAATAGTCCTGCCTTTAATACTGCTCAGCTTCTTCACATTGAGGCCTGCTGATGGTGGGGTATAGATTTTTTGTGTGAATTGGAGTCATGAGAAAATCTAAGCACATAATGCCTAGCCGCTGCAGGGCTTTGAAGAACTCATTTTACCCAAAGGATCCCTATTCTCACTTGATGGAGATCAGGAACCTTACAGAGGAAGGCGAGAGACTTCATCCACAATGACTGCTTTTTTGCTATATTGGCTTTGGATGCACATATAAGATCTTTCTTGAGATCCATCAGGTGCTGACAATCTAAGCCACAGCCTCACACAAAGCCAAGAGGCTGATTCAGACACATCCCTTTGCAAAGCAATTAAGCAAAGAGCCACAGGTGATGCCTGTTCGTTTGCATTTGAAAATGGTTTTCTTGAGGCTTCACAAAGGGGTGTCCTGAGGCAAACACCTTGCTGACATCCAGGGAAACAGAACAATAGGTAAGCAAAAGGCCCAAAGCAGGCTTTCTCCACTGAGACTTTACTGGGCCCACTGATATCTGAGTTTTCTGAGATGCTCGCCATTCCTTTTAGCTATCCAGTACATGGCCATGTCACCAAGCTTGGAGGTGGTACATATCTTGGACACAAAACCATGAGCCTATTCTGAAGAGTGGCCAGAATTCAGGAAGAAAACAGGACATTAGGAAGATAGGAGGTGTTGCCCATGGATAAGGCAAGCTGCAGTCCATTCATAAATTGAGCAGGATGAATGCTGGAAGCTTTCTACTAGACAGGACACATCCATTGATGCATTCTCTTTTCTAATGTCTACAACCACGGACACAGTGGGATACACAGACATAGCAACACTCGCCTTGTCAAAAGACATGCTAGAAACAGTCCACTTTGAACCAAACAATTTTCCTTTCCTACCTCTTCTCACAACATTAGACAAAAACCACAAATTCACACCCACACCCACAAAGCCACCTCCTTCCCCCAAGGAGGTCTGTGACTACCCGCAGTGTCCTCTGACTGGTGGGCCATACTATGTTCCCCCGAAATGGCCTGTCCTGTCTCAGATCTGGCCTCCTTGGCCACTTCTGTGAAGTTGACAGGAGCCAGGGGTGAGCCACTACCTGCTTTCCCAGGAAAGACCCCCTTCGGAGCTTTCCTGGCAATTGGCCATCCTCACATCTGTAGGTACCAAGAAAGACTGACTCTGTCCTTGGTAAATCCAGACAAGTGAGCCCACTGGGACTGGCACTGGGACTGCCTCTGGGTGCCTGGCTTCCTGGATCCCAAGTTCAGAGAGTTCCATCACCAAGGAAGTGTGGTGAGGTCACTTCCTTCAGGAACTGAATGAGGTCACTGCCTTGGAAACCACTTTGTCCTAACTGTTGCTTCTAAGGGTCTCATGAGATGGAGGCTGCCCCTTCTTCCTGTGACACTTTCACAAGTTAGAATGGTATATCAACCATAGGCACCCAGGAAAAGCTCTCCACACAGGCCTGGTTGGGTCCATCTTGTCTACATTAAGAAGAGAGAGGCTCATTCAGACACATCCCTTCATCCTGACCAGGTTGTCTGCCACCGAAGATGACTTTTGCTCTCTCAGATCCTTCCTAGCTGCCTACATCTTCTCCAGGGATCATTTCTCCATGGACCTTTGAGGTTCTCAGCAGGTGGAAGATCCCCTACATTCTTGTATTGTAAGACCAACTCTGTCCCTGCTCTTCTGTAAAGTTAGATTGAGGGAACAGTGTATGCTTGGGGTTAAGAACATGTTCCATTTGGGTTAGGAAACATTCTGCTGGATGAAGAATGGTATTGGGAACCTGTGATATTTATAATAATACCGAGGTGAAATATATGTATGAAAACAGAAATCTAAGTAAGATTTGAAGGCCAGAAGGGCATTGGGCCCTTGATTGGGATACTTAGCTTTGAATTACATTCTGTACAGATGTCTCTGATAAATCCATATACAATGGCACAGGACCTTGTACCTTGGATGATTCAATGTAGAAGAGAACATCCAGTCAAAAAGGGATAGTAGGTAGGATTAGGAAGATAGTAGGTTTAGGAAGAAGAGTGAGTATAACATTTGGACCAAAAGTTCTTTAGCAATAGGCTGTCTGTTAGAGAGTGAATGTAAATGTCAGCACATGTGAAGAGTCAGTCACAATGATGAACTGGGGAAAATCGGTAGGAAAGCAAAAATGAATATTGACATTAGGAAATCAGGCAAAGTATAAAGTGAGTGATAGGATTAGACATTTTCAACAGGGTTGAGGTTGAATATATAATCTCAGGCAGAAACAAATGTGTAGTCACAAATAAAATTGACATTTGAGAGCATTAGGCAACCTGGACAAGGATGTTTTAGTAATCCATGCTCACTTTCCAATTAGGCTTTGGTACAATCATAAGTGTGACCTTTGCATTTTGTGTGCAGAATATCACTGTGATACACTGTATATGTAGATAAGGTGATGTGAGTATTTCTTTCACCATTTTTGGGAGCAATATTTTGAAGACCTATAAATTAGCATTCGGGGGTACAAATAGGTGTACCCTGGGTCTGTGAGTATAGAGATAATGCATGAATAGACCATACTGTGAATGAAGAATATAAATGGTTAAAATTTGAATACTGGATTGAATTGATATCTGAAAATATATAGGAAATCTTATAGTGATACGGGATCATTCATGCCAACCAGTTATACATCTAATGGTAATATTAGGGTTATGGTTTACCCTTAATGGTGTGTGAGTTTTGCTTCAAAAGTGATTATGGAAATCCAAAATAATGTGTTTGGAAAGAAGTCTCATTAAAAGACCAGTCAAGAAACATGAAGGGATACATGTGTTCTGAAGTAGGATTTGATTGAAAGTGAACCAAATGCCTAGAAATTTGTGAACTTGAGGATGAAACATATATCCTATGATGTGTATCAACTAAAGAAATACTAATGTTCCAGTGTTGAATAAAAATGAATGTCAAAATACACATCATGTCCCATAGGAGTCTACTTGCATTGATGTTAAACAGGGTCAGATACTGTAGAAATGTTAGGATTTCTCTGCACAATTCACTGAAGTTAGTTTTCAGTACTAGAAAACAAATATGTATTTCAGGTGGATGAATATTTCTGAGACTAATCTTGTGAAAAGTTGCTTATAAATCCACATACATGTACATAAATTTAGGGAGTGTAAAATAAGACACATATATTTTATATTTTGAATAATCTGGAGAGTGTGTGTGTGTGTATATATACATATATATATATATACACACAAAACACACACACACACAGACACATTAAAAAGTAGAAATATATATGCCAATTGAAATTCATCATGAAATATATATCATCCACAGATCCAAAAATATTTATTTTACTGAACATGGATTTATGTATCATGTTGTTCAAGTAGGAAGCTTACCCATAGGTTGATTTTCAGTTCCAACAGCATTTAGGAGGAGTGATCTCTTCTCACAGTTTGTATCTGCCAAGTCAGCCACCTCACAAGAATGTAGCTGGGAAACCAGGTAGGATTCTATATGTGCATGTAAAAATACATGTGTTGAATAGGATACAGAGAAAGAGAGACAGGAATTCACATACTTGTTTACTTTAAAAACACATGGAGAACTATTACATTGGACTAGATTCATAACACCTACTGTTTATAATGCAAAAGGCCTGTCCAACTACACACCATGCCTCCTCTGAACTGCTTGTATTTCTATTCTGTTTGGGTTATTTTTCTCCATCATATTAGGGTTAGTGTCAGGGATTCAGTATTTGGAATGGAAAATAGGAAAATGAATCCAATGTGTATGCAAATATGTGCTACCCAAAAATCTTCCCACCTTCATCCAGAACAATGCCTTGACATTACCCTCGCCCCAAGTAAGATGCAATTGGAGGAGAAGAGTTAGAAAATCTTTGAATACATATGTCGAATGAAAAATGCTCAGGAGTTCACAACTTTGGAGGTGGTAGAGGAGTTTCCATAAGTAAGGGACAGGATAAACACTCCACAAACATGGAGCTCTGCTGGCCTAAAGACTTCTTGAGCAACTGCCTCTGAGGTTGGGCTCTTGAAATATATGTTGTTGTCAGGAGCTTTAGCTTCCTTTGTAGTGAGACCATCAAAGCTGGGTCTGCATCTATGTGACCTGGAGGACATGGTTTCTGATTTTCCAATGAACATGAGGCAGAAGTGCTGAATTCTCTCTTTGTAGGTAAACTGTGGCCACTGGGGGCTAAGTGTCTCCCCGTGGGGACTGTGAATCCATTTGGTAATCCTCATCTTTCTTGGTGTTTCTTGCTGCTACACTAGGAGTTTAAAATTTCCTTCACGAAATACAAGGAGTTCAACTGGGACACAGTGGTGGAGGGAATTCTGTGAAGTGTGGTGGGTCAAGGTCCTAGGAGTATGCACCAACCAGGCTTCTATCCCACAGAGCTTGCCCTCTTGACCATAGCAACCTCATTCTGAACATTGCCCTGAAACCTCTCCATATAACAAGATGCCTTTACATACAAGGGTCTGCTGGCTGCACCATGTCAGTCACAAGCCATTTGGAAGCCCATGGCAGATCCACATGGCCCCACCACAGATGTTTTATCACACACCTGCACACCACTGCTCTAGGCCCACTAATCAGCAGGCCCCAACTTACTGACATCTCTTTTCTACACCATTTTCATGCAACCCAGTCAATCAAGGCACCTGCATGGTACACTCATGATCAGCAACAGGACATCCAAAAGTTCTCCAGTGCCACCTGGTGGGAATTTCAAAGATTGCATGGTATTTATCTAGCCATTTTTAAAGGATGAAGTCGGAGGCACTGTGGGTTTCCATTCATTCAGGAACCATTAAATGGTGAGGAAGATCATTTCAATGAAAGCTCTGGAGAACTCTCACAAACAAGGCTTCCCAAAGAGTGGCCAAAAAGTCACATGAAACCAGGCCCACTGAGGTCTACAATGTGAGGTCCATGTGTGTCTTGACTCTCAACTATGGCTGCCAGGTCTTTAAGAATAAAATCATGTTATATCCTGGCTGAGATTCCCAGTGTTTTGTGGAAAGTCACCCTGGGCTTCTATCTCAGTTTCCAAGGGTGACTCTCATGCGTGACCTCCAATAATCCCAACACAATTCATGGCAATACTTCTCTGAGGTCAGTTCCAGAACTCAGTCTCCAAGGGGAATCACACCAGAGTTCAAGCCCAGGGGGACCCAGTCATCTCTTCCAAAGCCACACAAATGACCACAATTCAAACCGAAACACTGCCACAAGGCCCTCATCTTCTTCAATATAGACAATCTTCACAACCTCTGGCTGGAGGTTTCCAGGAGGGGAACAGCCTAAGACAGTGTTTACAATAAGCTTCCTTGCCCCTCATTAGCCTAATGTCAGGGTGGCCTGTACACCCTTCCTTTGAACCAGGAGTGATCAAATAGTCCTGCCTTTAATACTGCTCAGCTTCTTCACATTGAGGCCTGCTGATGGTGGGGTATAGATTCTTTGTGTGAATTGGAGTCATGAGAAAATCTAAGCACATAATGCCTAGCCGCTGCAGGGCTTTGAAGAACTCATTTTACCCAAAGGATCCCTATTCTCACTTGATGGAGATCAGGAACCTTACAGAGGAAGGCGAGAGACTTCATCCACAATGACTGCTTTTTTGCTATATTGGCTTTGGATGCACATATAAGATCTTTCTTGAGATCCATCAGGTGCTGACAATCTAAGCCACAGCCTCACACAAAGCCAAGAGGCTGATTCAGACACATCCCTTTGCAAAGCAATTAAGCAAAGAGCCACAGGTGATGCCTGTTCGTTTGCATTTGAAAATGGTTTTCTTGAGGCTTCACAAAGGGGTGTCCTGAGGCAAACACCTTGCTGACATCCAGGGAAACAGAACAATAGGTAAGCAAAAGGCCCAAAGCAGGCTTTGTCCACTGAGACTTTACTGGGCCCACTGATATCTGAGTTTTCTGAGATGCTCGCCATTCCTTTCAGCTATCCAGTACATGGCCATGTCACCAAGCTTGGAGGTGGTACTTATCTTGGACACAAAACCATGAGCCTATTCTGAAGAGTGGCCAGAATTCAGGAAGAAAACAGGACATTAGGAAGATAGGAGGTGTTGCCCATGGATAAGGCAAGCTGCAGTCCATTCATAAATTGAGCAGGATGAATGCTGGAAGCTTTCTACTAGACAGGACACATCCATTGATGCATTCTCTTTTCTAATGTCTACAACCACGGACACAGTGGGATACACAGACATAGCAACACTCGCCTTGTCAAAAGACATGCTAGAAACAGTCCACTTTGAACCAAACAATTTTCCTTTCCTACCTCTTCTCACAACATTAGACAAAACCACAAATTCACACCCACACCCACAAAGCCACCTCCTTCCCCCAAGGAGGTCTGTGACTACCCGCAGTGTCCTCTGACTGGTGGGCCATACTATGTTCCCCCGAAATGGCCTGTCCTGTCTCAGATCTGGCCTCCTTGGCCACTTCTGTGAAGTTGACAGGAGCCAGGGGTGAGCCACTACCTGCTTTCCCAGGAAAGACCCCCTTCGGAGCTTTCCTGGCAATTGGCCATCCTCACATCTGTAGGGACCAAGAAAGACTGACTCTGTCCGTGGTAAATCCAGACAAGTGAGCCCACTGGGACTGGCACTGGGACTGCCTCTGGGTGCCTGGCTTCCTGGATCCGAAGTTCAGAGTGTTCCATCACCAAGGAAGTGTGGTGAGGTCACTTCCTTCAGGAACTGAATGAGGTCACTGCCTTGGAAACCACTTTGTCCTAACTGTTGCTTCTAAGGGTCTCATGAGATGGAGGCTGCCCCTTCTTCCTGTGACACTTTCACAAGTTAGAATGGTATATCAACCATAGGCACCCAGGAAAAGCTCTCCACACAGGCCTGGTTGGGTCCATCTTGTCTACATTAAGAAGAGAGAGGCTCATTCAGACACATCCCTTCATCCTGACCAGGTTGTCTGCCACCGAAGATGACTTTTGCTCTCTCAGATCCTTCCTAGCTGCCTACATCTTCTCCAGGGATCATTTCTCCATGGACCTTTGAGGTTCTCAGCAGGTGGAAGATCCCCTACATTCTTGTATTGTAAGACCAACTCTGTCCCTGCTCTTCTGTAAAGTTAGATTGAGGGAACAGTGTATGCTTGGGGTTAAGAACATGTTCCATTTGGGTTAGGAAACATTCTGCTGGATGAAGAATGGTATTGGGAACCTGTGATATTTATAATAATACCGAGGTGAAATATATGTATGAAAACAGAAATCTAAGTAAGATTTGAAGGCCAGAAGGGCATTGGGCCCTTGATTGGGATACTTAGCTTTGAAATACATTCTGCACAGATGTCTCTGATAAATCCATATACAATGGCATAGGACATTATACCTTAAATGATTCAATGTAGAAGAGAACATGCAGTCAAAAAGGGATAGTAGGTCGGATTAGGAAGATAGTCAGTAGGTTTAGGAAGAAGGGTGAGTATAAAATTTGGACCAAAATTTCTTTAGCAATAGGCTGTCTGTTAGAGAGTGAATGTAAATGTCAGCACATGTGAAGAGTCAGTCACAATGATGAAATGGGGAAAATAGGTAGGAAAGCAAAAATGAATATCAACATTAGGAAATCAGGCAAAGTATAAAGTGAGTGATAGGATTAGACATTTTCAACAGGGTTGAGGTTGAATATATAATCTTAGGCAGAAACAAATGTGTAGTCACAAATAAAATTGACATTTGAGAGCATTAGGCAACCTGGACAAGGATGTTTTAGTAATCCATGCTCACTTTCCAATTAGGCTTTGGTACAATCATAAGTGTGACCTTTGCATTTTGTGTGCAGAATATCACTGTGATACAATGTATATGTAGATAAGGTGATGTGAGTATTTCTTTCACCATTTTTGGGAGCAATATTTTGAAGACCTATAAATTAGCATTCGGGGGTACAAATAGGTGTACCCTGGGTCTGTGATTATGGAGATAATGCATGAATAGACCATACTGTGAATGAAGAATATAAATGGTTAAAATTTGAATACTGGATTGAATTGATATCTGAAAATATATAGGAAATCATATACTGATACGGGATCATTCATGCCAACCAGTTATACATCTAATGGTAATATTAGGGTTATGGTTTACCCTTAATGGTGTGTGAGTTTTGCTTCAAAAGTGATTATGGAAATCCAAAATAATGTGTTTGGAAAGAAGTCTCATTAAAAGACCAGTCAAGAAACATGAAGGGATACATGTGTTCTGAAGTAGGATTTGATTGAAAGTGAACCAAATGCCTAGAAATATGTGAACTTGAGGATGAAATATATATCCTATGATGTGTATCAACTGAAGAAATACTAATGTACCAGTGTTGAATAAAAATGAATGTCAAAATACACATCATGTCCCATAGGAGTCTACTTGCATTGATGTTAAACAGGGTCAGATACTGTAGAAATGTTAGGATTTCTCTGCACAATTCACTGAAGTTAGTTTTCAGTACTAGAAAACAAATATGTATTTCAGGTGGATGAATATTTCTGAGACTAATCTTGTGAAAAGTTGATTATAAATCCACATACATGTACATAAATTTAGGGAGTGTAAAATAAGACACATATATTTTATATTTTGAATAATCTGGAGAGTGTGTGTGTGTGTATATATACATATATATATATATATATACACAAAAAACACACACACACAGACACATTAAAAAGTAGAAATATATATGCCAATTGAAATTCATCATGAAATATATATCATCCACAGATCCAAAAATATTTATTTTACTGAACATGGATTTATGTATCATGTTGTTCAAGTAGGAAGCTTACCCATAGGTTGATTTTCAGTTCCAACAGCATTTAGGAGGAGTGATCTCTTCTCACAGTTTGTATCTGCCAAGTCAGCCACCTCACAAGAATGTAGCTGGGAAACCAGGTAGGATTCTATATGTGCATGTAAAAATACATGTGTTGAATAGGATACAGAGAAAGGGAGACAGGAATTCACATACTTGTTAACTTTAAAAACACATGGAGAACTATTACATTGGACTAGATTCATAACACCTACTCTTTATAATGCAAAAGGCCTGTCCAACTACACACCATGCCTCCTCTGAAGTGCTTGTATTTCTATTCTGTTTGGGTTATTTTTCTCCATCATATTAGGATTCGTAGTCAGAGTCTAGTAGGGTATGGGTTAGTGTCAGGGATTCAGTATTTGGAATGGAAAATAGGAAAATGAATCCAATGTGTATGCAAATATGTGCTACCCAAAAATCTTCCCACCTTCATCCAGAACAATGCCTTGACATTACCCTCGCCCCAAGTAAGATGCAATTGGAGGAGAAGAGTTAGAAAATCTTTGAATACATATGTGGAATGAAAAATGCTCAGGAGTTCACAACTTTGGAGGTGGTAGAGGAGTTTCCATAAGTAAGGGACAGGATAAACACTCCACAAACATGGAGCTCTGCTGGCCTAAAGACTTCTTGAGCAACTGCCTCTGAGGTTGGGCTCTTGAAATATATGTTGTTGTCAGGAGCTTTAGCTTCCTTTGTAGTGAGACCATCAAAGCTGGGTCTGCATCTATGTGACCTGGAGGACATGGTTTCTGATTTTCCAATGAACATGAGGCAGAAGTGCTGAATTCTCTCTTTGTAGGTAAACTGTGGCCACTGGGGGCTAAGTGTCTCCCCGTGGGGACTGTGAATCCATTTGGTAATCCTCATCTTTCTTGGTGTTTCTTGCTGCTACACTAGGAGTTTAAAATTTCCTTCACGAAATACAAGGAGTTCAACTGGGACACAGTGGTGGAGGGAATTCTGTGAAGTGTGGTGGGTCAAGGTCCTAGGAGTATGCACCAACCAGGCTTCTATCCCACAGAGCTTGCCCTCTTGAACATAGCAACCTCATTCTGAACATTGCCCTGAAACCTCTCCATATAACAAGATGCCTTTACTTACAAGGGTCTGCTGGCTGCACCATGTCAGTCACAAGCCATTTGGAAGCCCATGGCAGATCCACATGGCCCCACCACAGATGTTTTATCACACACCTGCACACCACTGCTCTAGGCCCACTAATCAGCAGGCCCCAACTTACTGACATCTCTTTTCTACACCATTTTCATGCAACCCAGTCAATCAAGGCACCTGCATGGTACACTCATGATCAGCAACAGGACATCCAAAAGTTCTCCAGTGCCACCTGGTGGGAATTTCAAAGATTGCATGGTATTTATCTAGCCATTTTTAAAGGATGAAGTCGGAGGCACTGTGGGTTTCCATTCATTCAGGAACCATTAAATGGTGAGGAAGATCATTTCAATGAAAGCTCTGGAGAACTCTCACAAACAAGGCTTCCCAAAGAGTGGCCAAAAAGTCACATGAAACCAGGCCCACTGAGGTCTACAATGTGAGGTCCATGTGTGTCTTGACTCTCAACTATGGCTGCCAGGTCTTTAAGAATAAAATCATGTTATATCCTGGCTGAGATTCCCAGTGTTTTGTGGAAAGTCACCCTGGGCTTCTATCTCAGTTTCCAAGGGTGACTCTCATGCGTGACCTCCAATAATCCCAACACAATTCATGGCAATACTTCTCTGAGGTCAGTTCCAGAACTCAGTCTCCAAGGGGAATCACACCAGAGTTCAAGCCCAGGCGGACCCAGTCATCTCTTCCACAGCCACACAAATGACCACAATTCAAACCGAAACACTGCCACAAGGCCCTCATCTTCTTCAATATAGACAATCCTCACAACCTCTGGCTGGAGGTTTCCAGGAGGGGAACAGCCTAAGACAGTGTTTACAATAAGCTTCCTTGCCCCTCATTAGCCTAATGTCAGGGTGGCCTGTACACCCTTCCTTTGAACCAGGAGTGATCAAATAGTCCTGCCTTTAATACTGCTCAGCTTCTTCACATTGAGGCCTGCTGATGGTGGGGTATAGATTCTTTGTGTGAATTGGAGTCATGAGAAAATCTAAGCACATAATGCCTAGCCGCTGCAGGGCTTTGAAGAACTCATTTGACCCAAAGGATCCCTATTCTCACTTGATGGAGATCAGGAACCTTACAGAGGAAGGCGAGAGACTTCATCCACAATGACTGCTTTTTTGCTATATTGGCTTTGGATGCACATATAAGATCTTTCTTGAGATCCATCAGGTGCTGACAATCTAAGCCACAGCCTCACACAGGGCCAAGAGGCTGATTCAGACACATCCCTTTGCAAAGCAATTAAGCAAAGAGCCACAGGTGATGCCTGTTCGTTTGCATTTGAAAATGGTTTTCTTGAGGCTTCACAAAGGGGTGTCCTGAGGCAAACACCTTGCTGACATCCAGGGAAACAGAACAATAGGTAAGCAAAAGGCCCAAAGCACGGTTTCTCCACTGAGACTTTACTGGGCCCACTGATATCTGAGTTTTCTGAGATGCTGGCCATTCCTTTCAGCTATCCAGTACATGGCCATGTCACCAAGCTTGGAGGTGGTACATATCTTGGACACAAAACCATGAGCCTATTCTGAAGAGTGGCCAGAATTCAGGAAGAAAACAGGACATTAGGAAGATAGGAGGTGTTGCCCATGGATAAGGCAAGCTGCAGTCCATTCATAAATTGAGCAGGATGAATGCTGGAAGCTTTCTACTAGACAGGACACATCCATTGATGCATTCTCTTTTCTAATGTCTACAACCACGGACACAGTGGGATACACAGACATAGCAACACTCGCCTTGTCAAAAGACATGCTAGAAACAGTCCACTTTGAACCAAACAAACCTCCTTTCCTACCTCTTCTCACAACATTAGACAAAACCCCAAATTCACACCCACACCCACAAAGCCACCTCCTTCCCCCAAGGAGGTCTGTGACTACCCGCAGTGTCCTCTGACTGGTGGACCATACTATGTTCCCCCGAAATGGCCTGTCCTGTCTCAGATCTGGCCTCCTTGGCCACTTCTGTGAAGTTTACAGGAGCCAGGGGTGAGCCACTACCTGCTTTCCCAGGAAAGACCCCCTTCGGAGCTTTCCTGGCAATTGGCCATCCTCACATCTGTAGGGACCAAGAAAGACTGACTCTGTCCGTGGTAAATCCAGACAAGTGAGCCCACTGGGACTGGCACTGGGACTGCCTCTGGGTGCCTGGCTTCCTGGATCCCAAGTTCAGAGAGTTCCATCACCAAGGAAGTGTGGTGAGGTCACTTCCTTCAGGAACTGAATGAGGTCACTGCCTTGGAAACCACTTTGTCCTAACTGTTGCTTCTAAGGGTCTCATGAGATGGAGGCTGCCCCTTCTTCCTGTGACACTTTCACAAGTTAGAATGGTATATCAACCATAGGCACCCAGGAAAAGCTCTCCACACAGGCCTGGTTGGGTCCATCTTGTCTACATTAAGAAGAGAGAGGCTCATTCAGACACATCCCTTCATCCTGACCAGGTTGTCTGCCACCGAAGATGACTTTTGCTCTCTCAGATCCTTCCTAGCTGCCTACATCTTCTCCAGGGATCATTTCTCCATGGACCTTTGAGGTTCTCAGCAGGTGGAAGATCCCCTACATTCTTGTATTGTAAGACCAACTCTGTCCCTGCTCTTCTGTAAAGTTAGATTGAGGGAACAGTGTATGCTTGGGGTTAAGAACATGTTCCATTTGGGTTAGGAAACATTCTGCTGGATGAAGAATGGTATTGGGAACCTGTGATATTTATAATAATACCGAGGTGAAATATATGTATGAAAACAGAAATCTAAGTAAGATTTGAAGGCCAGAAGGGCATTGGGCCCTTGATTGGGATACTTAGCTTTGAATTACATTCTGTACAGATGTCTCTGATAAATCCATATACAATGGCACAGGACCTTGTACCTTGGATGATTCAATGTAGAAGAGAACATCCAGTCAAAAAGGGATAGTAGGTAGGATTAGGAAGATAGTAGGTTTAGGAAGAAGAGTGAGTATAACATTTGGACCAAAAGTTCTTTAGCAATAGGCTGTCTGTTAGAGAGTGAATGTAAATATCAGCACATGTGAAGAGTCAGTCACAATGATGAACTGGGGAAAATCGGTAGGAAAGCAAAAATGAATATTGACATTAGGAAATCAGGCAAAGTATAAAGTGAGTGATAGGATTAGACATTTTCAACAGGGTTGAGGTTGAATATATAATCTCAGGCAGAAACAAATGTGTAGTCACAAAGAAAATTGACATTTGAGAGCATTAGGCAACCTGGACAAGGATGTTTTAGTAATCCATGCTCACTTTCCAATTAGGCTTTGGTACAATCATAAGTGTGACCTTTGCATTTTGTGTGCAGAATATCAATGTGATACACTGTATATGTAGATAAGGTGATGTGAGTATTTCTTTCACCATTTTTGGGAGCAATATTTTGAAGACCTATAAATTAGCATTCGGGGGTACAAATAGGTGTACCCTGGGTCTGTGAGTATAGAGATAATGCATGAATAGACCATACTGTGAATGAAGAATATAAATGGTTAAAATTTGAATACTGGATTGAATTGATATCTGAAAATATATAGGAAATCTTATAGTGATACGGGATCATTCATGCCAACCAGTTATACATCTAATGGTAATATTAGGGTTATGGTTTACCCTTAATGGTGTGTGAGTTTTGCTTCAAAAGTGATTATGGAAATCCAAAATAATGTGTTTGGAAAGAAGTCTCATTAAAAGACCAGTCAAGAAACATGAAGGGATACATGTGTTCTGAAGTAGGATTTGATTGAAAGTGAACCAAATGCCTAGAAATTTGTGAACTTGAGGATGAAACATATATCCTATGATGTGTATCAACTAAAGAAATACTAATGTTCCAGTGTTGAATAAAAATGAATGTCAAAATACACATCATGTCCCATAGGAGTCTACTTGCATTGATGTTAAACAGGGTCAGATACTGTAGAAATGTTAGGATTTCTCTGCACAATTCACTGAAGTTAGTTTTCAGTACTAGAAAACAAATATGTATTTCAGGTGGATGAATATTTCTGAGACTAATCTTGTGAAAAGTTGCTTATAAATCCACATACATGTACATAAATTTAGGGAGTGTAAAATAAGACACATATATTTTATATTTTGAATAATCTGGAGAGTGTGTGTGTGTGTATATATACATATATATATATATACACACAAAACACACACACACACAGACACATTAAAAAGTAGAAATATATATGCCAATTGAAATTCATCATGAAATATATATCATCCACAGATCCAAAAATATTTATTTTACTGAACATGGATTTATGTATCATGTTGTTCAAGTAGGAAGCTTACCCATAGGTTGATTTTCAGTTCCAACAGCATTTAGGAGGAGTGATCTCTTCTCACAGTTTGTATCTGCCAAGTCAGCCACCTCACAAGAATGTAGCTGGGAAACCAGGTAGGATTCTATATGTGCATGTAAAAATACATGTGTTGAATAGGATACAGAGAAAGAGAGACAGGAATTCACATACTTGTTTACTTTAAAAACACATGGAGAACTATTACATTGGACTAGATTCATAACACCTACTGTTTATAATGCAAAAGGCCTGTCCAACTACACACCATGCCTCCTCTGAACTGCTTGTATTTCTATTCTGTTTGGGTTATTTTTCTCCATCATATTAGGATTCGTAGTCAGAGTCTAGTAGGGTATGGGTTAGTGTCAGGGATTCAGTATTTGGAATGGAAAATAGGAAAATGAATCCAATGTGTATGCAAATATGTGCTACCCAAAAATCTTCCCACCTTCATCCAGAACAATGCCTTGACATTACCCTCGCCCCAAGTAAGATGCAATTGGAGGAGAAGAGTTAGAAAATCTTTGAATACATATGTCGAATGAAAAATGCTCAGGAGTTCACAACTTTGGAGGTGGTAGAGGAGTTTCCATAAGTAAGGGACAGGATAAACACTCCACAAACATGGAGCTCTGCTGGCCTAAAGACTTCTTGAGCAACTGCCTCTGAGGTTGGGCTCTTGAAATATATGTTGTTGTCAGGAGCTTTAGCTTCCTTTGTAGTGAGACCATCAAAGCTGGGTCTGCATCTATGTGACCTGGAGGACATGGTTTCTGATTTTCCAATGAACATGAGGCAGAAGTGCTGAATTCTCTCTTTGTAGGTAAACTGTGGCCACTGGGGGCTAAGTGTCTCCCCGTGGGGACTGTGAATCCATTTGGTAATCCTCATCTTTCTTGGTGTTTCTTGCTGCTACACTAGGAGTTTAAAATTTCCTTCACGAAATACAAGGAGTTCAACTGGGACACAGTGGTGGAGGGAATTCTGTGAAGTGTGGTGGGTCAAGGTCCTAGGAGTATGCACCAACCAGGCTTCTATCCCACAGAGCTTGCCCTCTTGACCATAGCAACCTCATTCTGAACATTGCCCTGAAACCTCTCCATATAACAAGATGCCTTTACATACAAGGGTCTGCTGGCTGCACCATGTCAGTCACAAGCCATTTGGAAGCCCATGGCAGATCCACATGGCCCCACCACAGATGTTTTATCACACACCTGCACACCACTGCTCTAGGCCCACTAATCAGCAGGCCCCAACTTACTGACATCTCTTTTCTACACCATTTTCATGCAACCCAGTCAATCAAGGCACCTGCATGGTACACTCATGATCAGCAACAGGACATCCAAAAGTTCTCCAGTGCCACCTGGTGGGAATTTCAAAGATTGCATGGTATTTATCTAGCCATTTTTAAAGGATGAAGTCGGAGGCACTGTGGGTTTCCATTCATTCAGGAACCATTAAATGGTGAGGAAGATCATTTCAATGAAAGCTCTGGAGAACTCTCACAAACAAGGCTTCCCAAAGAGTGGCCAAAAAGTCACATGAAACCAGGCCCACTGAGGTCTACAATGTGAGGTCCATGTGTGTCTTGACTCTCAACTATGGCTGCCAGGTCTTTAAGAATAAAATCATGTTATATCCTGGCTGAGATTCCCAGTGTTTTGTGGAAAGTCACCCTGGGCTTCTATCTCAGTTTCCAAGGGTGACTCTCATGCGTGACCTCCAATAATCCCAACACAATTCATGGCAATACTTCTCTGAGGTCAGTTCCAGAACTCAGTCTCCAAGGGGAATCACACCAGAGTTCAAGCCCAGGGGGACCCAGTCATCTCTTCCACAGCCACACAAATGACCACAATTCAAACCGAAACACTGCCACAAGGCCCTCATCTTCTTCAATATAGACAATCTTCACAACCTCTGGCTGGAGGTTTCCAGGAGGGGAACAGCCTAAGACAGTGTTTACAATAAGCTTCCTTGCCCCTCATTAGCCTAATGTCAGGGTGGCCTGTACACCCTTCCTTTGAACCAGGAGTGATCAAATAGTCCTGCCTTTAATACTGCTCAGCTTCTTCACATTGAGGCCTGCTGATGGTGGGGTATAGATTCTTTGTGTGAATTGGAGTCATGAGAAAATCTAAGCACATAATGCCTAGCCGCTGCAGGGCTTTGAAGAACTCATTTTACCCAAAGGATCCCTATTCTCACTTGATGGAGATCAGGAACCTTACAGAGGAAGGCGAGAGACTTCATCCACAATGACTGCTTTTTTGCTATATTGGCTTTGGATGCACATATAAGATCTTTCTTGAGATCCATCAGGTGCTGACAATCTAAGCCACAGCCTCACACAGGGCCAAGAGGCTGATTCAGACACATCCCTTTGCAAAGCAATTAAGCAAAGAGCCACAGGTGATGCCTGTTCGTTTGCATTTGAAAATGGTTTTCTTGAGGCTTCACAAAGGGGTGTCCTGAGGCAAACACCTTGCTGACATCCAGGGAAACAGAACAATAGGTAAGCAAAAGGCCCAAAGCAGGCTTTTTCCACTGAGACTTTACTGGGCCCACTGATATCTGAGTTTTCTGAGATGCTCGCCATTCCTTTCAGCTATCAAGTACATGGCCATGTCACCAAGCTTGGAGGTGGTACATATCTTGGACACAAAACCATGAGCCTATTCTGAAGAGTGGCCAGAATTCAGGAAGAAAACAGGACATTAGGAAGATAGGAGGTGTTGCCCATGGATAAGGCAAGCTGCAGTCCATTCATAAATTGAGCAGGATGAATGCTGGAAGCTTTCTACTAGACAGGACACATCCATTGATGCATTCTCTTTTCTAATGTCTACAACCACGGACACAGTGGGATACACAGACATAGCAACACTCGCCTTGTCAAAAGACATGCTAGAAACAGTCCACTTTGAACCAAACAATTTTCCTTTCCTACCTCTTCTCACAACATTAGACAAAACCACAAATTCACACCCACACCCACAAAGCCACCTCCTTCCCCCAAGGAGGTCTGTGACTACCCGCAGTGTCCTCTGACTGGTGGGCCATACTATGTTCCCCCGAAATGGCCTGTCCTGTCTCAGATCTGGCCTCCTTGGCCACTTCTGTGAAGTTGACAGGAGCCAGGGGTGAGCCACTACCTGCTTTCCCAGGAAAGACCCCCTTCGGAGCTTTCCTGGCAATTGGCCATCCTCACATCTGTAGGTACCAAGAAAGACTGACTCTGTCCTTGGTAAATCCAGACAAGTGAGCCCACTGGGACTGGCACTGGGACTGCCTCTGGGTGCCTGGCTTCCTGGATCCGAAGTTCAGAGTGTTCCATCACCAAGGAAGTGTGGTGAGGTCACTTCCTTCAGGAACTGAATGAGGTCACTGCCTTGGAAACCACTTTGTCCTAACTGTTGCTTCTAAGGGTCTCATGAGATGGAGGCTGCCCCTTCTTCCTGTGACACTTTCACAAGTTAGAATGGTATATCAACCATAGGCACCCAGGAAAAGCTCTCCACACAGGCCTGGTTGGGTCCATCTTGTCTACATTAAGAAGAGAGAGGCTCATTCAGACACATCCCTTCATCCTGACCAGGTTGTCTGCCACCGAAGATGACTTTTGCTCTCTCAGATCCTTCCTAGCTGCCTACATCTTCTCCAGGGATCATTTCTCCATGGACCTTTGAGGTTCTCAGCAGGTGGAAGATCCCCTACATTCTTGTATTGTAAGACCAACTCTGTCCCTGCTCTTCTGTAAAGTTAGATTGAGGGAACAGTGTATGCTTGGGGTTAAGAACATGTTCCATTTGGGTTAGGAAACATTCTGCTGGATGAAGAATGGTATTGGGAACCTGTGATATTTATAATAATACCGAGGTGAAATATATGTATGAAAACAGAAATCTAAGTAAGATTTGAAGGCCAGAAGGGCATTGGGCCCTTGATTGGGATACTTAGCTTTGAAATACATTCTGCACAGATGTCTCTGATAAATCCATATACAATGGCATAGGACATTATACCTTAAATGATTCAATGTAGAAGAGAACATGCAGTCAAAAAGGGATAGTAGGTCGGATTAGGAAGATAGTCAGTAGGTTTAGGAAGAAGGGTGAGTATAAAATTTGGACCAAAATTTCTTTAGCAATAGGCTGTCTGTTAGAGAGTGAATGTAAATGTCAGCACATGTGAAGAGTCAGTCACAATGATGAAATGGGGAAAATAGGTAGGAAAGCAAAAATGAATATCAACATTAGGAAATCAGGCAAAGTATAAAGTGAGTGATAGGATTAGACATTTTCAACAGGGTTGAGGTTGAATATATAATCTTAGGCAGAAACAAATGTGTAGTCACAAATAAAATTGACATTTGAGAGCATTAGGCAACCTGGACAAGGATGTTTTAGTAATCCATGCTCACTTTCCAATTAGGCTTTGGTACAATCATAAGTGTGACCTTTGCATTTTGTGTGCAGAATATCACTGTGATACAATGTATATGTAGATAAGGTGATGTGAGTATTTCTTTCACCATTTTTGGGAGCAATATTTTGAAGACCTATAAATTAGCATTCGGGGGTACAAATAGGTGTACCCTGGGTCTGTGATTATGGAGATAATGCATGAATAGACCATACTGTGAATGAAGAATATAAATGGTTAAAATTTGAATACTGGATTGAATTGATATCTGAAAATATATAGGAAATCATATACTGATACGGGATCATTCATGCCAACCAGTTATACATCTAATGGTAATATTAGGGTTATGGTTTACCCTTAATGGTGTGTGAGTTTTGCTTCAAAAGTGATTATGGAAATCCAAAATAATGTGTTTGGAAAGAAGTCTCATTAAAAGACCAGTCAAGAAACATGAAGGGATACATGTGTTCTGAAGTAGGATTTGATTGAAAGTGAACCAAATGCCTAGAAATATGTGAACTTGAGGATGAAATATATATCCTATGATGTGTATCAACTGAAGAAATACTAATGTACCAGTGTTGAATAAAAATGAATGTCAAAATACACATCATGTCCCATAGGAGTCTACTTGCATTGATGTTAAACAGGGTCAGTTACTGTAGAAATGTTAGGATTTCTTTGCACCATTCACTGAAGTTAGTTTTCAGTACTAGAAAAAAAATATGTATTTCAGGTGGATGAATATTTCTGAGACTAATCTTGTGAAAAGTTGCTTATAAATCCACATATGTGTACATAAATTTAGGGAGTGTAAAATAAGACACATATATTTTATATTTTTAATAATCTGGAGAGTGTGTGTGTGTGTATATATACATATATATATATATATACACAAAACACACACACACAGACACATTAAAAAGTAGAAATATATATGCCAATTGAAATTCATCATGAAATATATATCATCCACAGATCCAAAAATATTTATTTTACTGAACATGGATTTATGTATCATGTTGTTCAAGTAGGAAGCTTACCCATAGGTTGATTTTCAGTTCCAACAGCATTTAGGAGGAGTGATCTCTTCTCACAGTTTGTATCTGCCAAGTCAGCCACCTCACAAGAATGTAGCTGGGGAACCAGGTAGGATTCTATATGTGCATGTAAAAATACATGTGTTGAATAGGATACAGAGAAAGGGAGACAGGAATTCACATACGTGTTAACTTTAAAAACACATGGAGAACTATTACATTGGACTAGATTCATAACACCTACTCTTTATAATGCAACAGGCCTGTACAACTACACACCATGCCTCCTCTGAAGTGCTTGTATTTCTATTCTGTTTGGGTTATTTTTCTCCATCATATTAGGATTCGTAGTCAGAGTCTAGTAGGGTATGGGTTAGTGTCAGGGATTCAGTATTTGGAATGGAAAATAGGAAAATGAATCCAATGTGTATTCAAATATGTGCTACCCAAAAATCTTCCCACCTTCATCCAGAACAATGCCTTGACATTACCCTCGCCCCAAGTAAGATGCAATTGGAGGAGAAGAGTTAGAAAATCTTTGAATACATATGTGGAATGAAAAATGCTCAGGAGTTCACAACTTTGGAGGTGGTAGAGGAGTTTCCATAAGTAAGGGACAAGATAAACACTCCACAAACATGGAGCTCTGCTGGCCTAAAGACTTCTTGAGAAACTGCCTCTGAGGTTGGGCTCTTGAAACATATGTTGTTGTCAGGAGCTTTAGCTTCCTTTGTAGTGAGACCATCAAAGCTGGGTCTGCATCTATGTGACCTGGAGGACATGGTTTCTGATTTTCCAATGAACATGAGGCAGAAGTGCTGAATTCTCTCTTTGTAGGTAAACTGTGGCCACTGGGGGCTAAGTGTCTCCCCGTGGGGACTGTGAATCCATTTGGTAATCCTCATCTTTCTTGGTGTTTCTTGCTGCTACACTAGGAGTTTAAAATTTCCTTCACGAAATACAAGGAGTTCAACTGGGACACAGTGGTGGAGGGAATTCTGTGAAGTGTGGTGGGTCAAGGTCCTAGGAGTATGCACCAACCAGGCTTCTATCCCACAGAGCTTGCCCTCTTGACCATAGAAACCTCATTCTAAACATTGCCCTGAAACCTCTCCATATAACAAGATGCCTTTACATACAAGGGTCTGCTGGCTGCACCATGTCAGTCACAAGCCATTTGGAAGCCCATGGCAGATCCACATGGCCCCACCACAGATGTTTTATCACACACCTGCACACCACTGCTCTAGGCCCACTAATCAGCAGGCCCCAACTTACTGGCATCTCTTTTCTAAACCATTTTCATGCAACCCAGTCAATCAAGGCACCTGCATGGTACACTCATGATCAGCAACAGGACATCCAAAAGTTCTCCAGTGCCACCTGGTGGGAATTTCAAAGATTGCATGGTATTTATCTAGCCATTTTTAAAGGATGAAGTCGGAGGCACTGTGGGTTTCCATTCATTCAGGAACCATTAAATGGTGAGGAAGATCATTTCAATGAAAGCTCTGGAGAACTCTCACAAACAAGGCTTCCCAAAGAGTGGCCAAAAAGTCACATGAAACCAGGCCCACTGAGGTCTACAATGTGAGGTCCATGTGTGTCTTGACTCTCAACTATGGCTGCCAGGTCTTTAAGAATAAAATCATGTTATGTCCTGGCTGATATTCCCTGTGTTTTGTGGAAAGTCACCCTGGGCTTCTATCTCAGTTTCCAAGGGTGACTCTCATGCGTGACCTCCAATAATCCCAACACAATTCATGGCAATACTTCCCTGAGGTCAGTTCCAGAACTCAGTCTCCAAGGGGAATCACACCAGAGTTGAAGCCCAGGGAGACCCAGTCATCTCTTCCACAGCCACACAAATGACCAC
Organism: Ictidomys tridecemlineatus; assembly: GCF_052094955.1. Classification (NCBI taxonomy): domain Eukaryota; kingdom Metazoa; phylum Chordata; class Mammalia; order Rodentia; family Sciuridae; genus Ictidomys; species Ictidomys tridecemlineatus. The sequence goes on from NW_027526149.1 coordinate 69,812, forward strand.
AATTCAAACCGAAACACTGCCACAAGGCCCTCATCTTCTTCAATATAGACAATCCTCACAACCTCTGGCTGGAGGTTTCCAGGAGGGGAACAGCCTAAGACAGTGTTTACAATAAGCTTCCTTGCCCCTCATTAGCCTAATGTCAGGGTGGCCTGTACACCCTTCCTTTGAACCAGGAGTGATCAAATAGTCCTGCCTTTAATACTGCTCAGCTTCTTCACATTGAGGCCTGCTGATGGTGGGGTATAGATTCTTTGTGTGAATTGGAGTCATGAGAAAATCTAAGCACATAATGCCTAGCCGCTGCAGGGCTTTGAAGAACTCATTTGACCCAAAGGATCCCTATTCTCACTTGATGGAGGTCAGGAACCTTACAGAGGAAGGCGAGAGACTTCATCCACAATGACTGCTTTTTTGCTATATTGGCTTTGGATGCACATATAAGATCTTTCTTGAGATCCATCAGGTGCTGACAATCTAAGCCACAGCCTCACACAGGGCCAAGAGGCTGATTCAGACACATCCCTTTGCAAAGCAATTAAGCAAAGAGCCACAGGTGATGCCTGTTCGTTTGCATTTGAAAATGGTTTTCTTGAGGCTTCACAAAGGGGTGTCCTGAGGCAAACACCTTGCTGACATCCAGGGAAACAGAACAATAGGTAAGCAAAAGGCCCAAAGCAGGCTTTCTCCACTGAGACTTTACTGGGCCCACTGATATCTGAGTTTTCTGAGATGCTCGCCATTCCTTTCAGCTATCCAGTACATGGCCATGTCACCAAACTTGGAGGTGGTACATATCTTAAACACTAAACCATGAGCCTATTCTGAAGAGTGGCCAGAATTCAGGAAGAAAACAGGACATTAGGAAGATAGGAGGTGTTGCCCATGGATAAGGCAAGCTGCAGTGCATTCATAAATTGAGCAGGATGAATGCTGGAAGCTTTCTACTAGACAGGACACATCCATTGATGCATTCTCTTTTCTAATGTCTACAACCACGGACACAGTGGGATACACAGACATAGCAACACTCGCCTTGTCAAAAGACATGCTAGAAACAGTCCTCTTTGAACCAAACAAACCTCCTTTCCTACCTCTTCTCACAACATTAGACAAAACCCCAAATTCACACCCACACCCACAAAGCCACCTCCTTCCCCCAAGGAGGTCTGTGACTACCCGCAGTGTCCTCTGACTGGTGGGCCATACTATGTTCCCCCGAAATGGCCTGTCCTGTCTCAGATCTGGCCTCCTTGGCCACTTCTGTGAAGTTGACAGGAGCCAGGGGTGAGCCACTACCTGCTTTCCCAGGAAAGACCCCCTTCGGAGCTTTCCTGGCAATTGGCCATCCTCACATCTGTAGGTACCAAGAAAGACTGACTCTGTCCGTGGTAAATCCAGACAAGTGAGCCCACTGGGACTGGCACTGAGACTGCCTCTGGGTGCCTGGCTTCCTGGATCCCAAGTTCAGAGAGTTCCATCACCAAGGAAGTGTGGTGAGGTCACTTCCTTCAGGAACTGAATGAGGTCACTGCCTTGGAAACCACTTTGTCCTAACTGTTGCTTCTAAGGGTCTCAGGAGATGGAGGCTGCCCCTTCTTCCTGTGACACTTTCACAAGTTAGAATGGTATATCAACCATAGGCACCCAGGAAAAGCTCTCCACACAGGCCTGGTTTGGTCCATCTTGTCTACATTAAGAAGAGAGAGGCTCATTCAGACACATCCCTTCATCCTGACCAGGTTGTCTGCCACCGAAGATGACTTTTGCTCTCTCAGATCCTTCCTAGCTGCCTATATCTTCTCCAGGGATCATTTCTCCATGGACCTTTGAGGTTCACAGCAGGTGGAAGATCCCCTACATTCTTGTATTGTAAGACCAACTCTGTCCCTGCTATTCTGTAAAGTTAGATTGACGGAACAGTGTATGCTTGGGGTTAAGAACATGTTCCATTTGGGTTAGGAAACATTCTGCTGGATGAAGAATGGTATTGGGAACCTGTGATATTTATAATAATACCGAGGTGAAATATATGTATGAAAACAGAAATCTAAGTAATATTTGAAGGCCAGAATGGCATTGGGCCCTTGATTGGGATACTTAGCTTTGAATTACATTCTGTACAGATGTCTCTGATAAATCCATATACAATGGCACAGGACCTTGTACCTTGGATGATTCAATGTAGAAGAGAACATCCAGTCAAAAAGGGATAGTAGGTAGGATTAGGAAGATAGTAGGTTTAGGAAGAAGAGTGAGTATAACATTTGGACCAAAAGTTCTTTAGCAATAGGCTGTCTGTTAGAGAGTGAATGTAAATATCAGCACATGTGAAGAGTCAGTCACAATGATGAACTGGGGAAAATCGGTAGGAAAGCAAAAATGAATATTGACATTAGGAAATCAGGCAAAGTATAAAGTGAGTGATAGGATTAGACATTTTCAACAGGGTTGAGGTTGAATATATAATCTCAGGCAGAAACAAATGTGTAGTCACAAATAAAATTGACATTTGAGAGCATTAGGCAACCTGGACAAGGATGTTTTAGTAATCCATGCTCACTTTCCAATTAGGCTTTGGTACAATCATAAGTGTGACCTTTGCATTTTGTGTGCAGAATATCACTGTGATACAATGTATATGTAGATAAGGTGATGTGAGTATTTCTTTCACCATTTTTGGGAGCAATATTTTGAAGACCTATAAATTAGCATTCGGGGGTACAAATAGGTGTACCCTGGGTCTGTGAGTATAGAGATAATGCATGAATAGACCATACTGTGAATGAAGAATATAAATGGTTAAAATTTGAATACTGGATTGAATTGATATCTGAAAATATATAGGAAATCTTATAGTGATACGGGATCATTCATGCCAACCAGTTATACATCTAATGGTAATATTAGGGTTATGGTTTACCCTTAATGGTGTGTGAGTTTTGCTTCAAAAGTGATTATGGAAATCCAAAATAATGTGTTTGGAAAGAAGTCTCATTAAAAGACCAGTCAAGAAACATGAAGGATACATGTGTTCTGAAGTAGGATTTGATTGAAAGTGAACCAAATGCCTAGAAATTTGTGAACTTGAGGATGAAACATATATCCTATGATGTGTATCAACTAAAGAAATACTAATGTTCCAGTGTTGAATAAAAATGAATGTCAAAATACACATCATGTCCCATAGGAGTCTACTTGCATTGATGTTAAACAGGGTCAGATACTGTAGAAATGTTAGGATTTCTCTGCACAATTCACTGAAGTTAGTTTTCAGTACTAGAAAACAAATATGTATTTCAGGTGGATGAATATTTCTGAGACTAATCTTGTGAAAAGTTGCTTATAAATCCACATACATGTACATAAATTTAGGGAGTGTAAAATAAGACACATATATTTTATATTTTGAATAATCTGGAGAGTGTGTGTGTGTGTATATATACATATATATATATATACACAAAAAACACACACAAACAGACACATTAAAAAGTAGAAATATATATGCCAATTGAAATTCATCATGAAATATATATCATCCACAGATCCAAAAATATTTATTTTACTGAACATGGATTTATGTATCATGTTGTTCAAGTAGGAAGCTTACCCATAGGTTGATTTTCAGTTCCAACAGCATTTAGGAGGAGTGATCTCTTCTCACAGTTTGTATCTGCCAAGTCAGCCACCTCACAAGAATGTAGCTGGGAAACCAGGTAGGATTCTATATGTGCATGTAAAAATACATGTGTTGAATAGGATACAGAGAAAGGGAGACAGGAATTCACATACTTGTTAACTTTAAAAACACATGGAGAACTATTACATTGGACTAGATTCATAACACCTACTCTTTATAATGCAAAAGGCCTGTCCAACTACACACCATGCCTCCTCTGAACTGCTTGTATTTCTATTCTGTTTGGGTTATTTTTCTCCATCATATTAGGATTCGTAGTCAGAGTCTAGTAGGGTATGGGTTAGTGTCAGGGATTCAGTATTTGGAATGGAAAATAGGAAAATGAATCCAATGTGTATGAAAATATGTGCTACCCAAAAATCTTCCCACCTTCATCCAGAACAATGCCTTGACATTACCCTCGCCCCAAGTAAGATGCAATTGGAGGAGAAGAGTTAGAAAATCTTTGAATACATATGTGGAATGAAAAATGCTCAGGAGTTCACAACTTTGGAGGTGGTAGAGGAGTTTCCATAAGTAAGGGACAGGATAAACACTCCACAAACATGGAGCTCTGCTGGCCTAAAGACTTCTTGAGCAACTGCCTCTGAGGTTGGGCTCTTGAAATATATGTTGTTGTCAGGAGCTTTAGCTTCCTTTGTAGTGAGACCATCAAAGCTGGGTCTGCATCTATGTGACCTGGAGGACATGGTTTCTGATTTTCCAATGAACATGAGGCAGAAGTGCTGAATTCTCTCTTTGTAGGTAAACTGTGGCCACTGGGGGCTAAGTGTCTCCCCGTGGGGACTGTGAATCCATTTGGTAATCCTCATCTTTCTTGGTGTTTCTTGAAGCTACACTACGAGTTTAAAATTTCCTTCACGAAATACAAGGAGTTCAACTGGGACACAGTGGTGGAGGGAATTCTGTGAAGTGTGGTGCGTCAAGGTCCTAGGAGTATGCACCAACCAGGCTTCTATCCCACAGAGCTTGCCCTCTTGACCATAGCAACCTCATTCTGAACATTGCCCTGAAACCTCTCCATATAACAAGATGCCTTTACTTACAAGGGTCTGCTGGCTGCACCATGTCAGTCACAAGCCATTTGGAAGCCCATGGCAGATCCACATGGCCCCACCACAGATGTTTTATCACACACCTGCACACCACTGCTCTAGGCCCACTAATCAGCAGGCCCCAACTTACTGACATCTCTTTTCTACACCATTTTCATGCAACCCAGTCAATCAAGGCACCTGCATGGTACACTCATGATCAGCAACAGGACATCCAAAAGTTCTCCAGTGCCACCTGGTGGGAATTTCAAAGATTGCATGGTATTTATCTAGCCATTTTTAAAGGATGAAGTCGGAGGCACTGTGGGTTTCCATTCATTCAGGAACCATTAAATGGTGAGGAAGATCATTTCAATGAAAGCTCTGGAGAACTCTCACAAACAAGGCTTCCCAAAGAGTGGCCAAAAAGTCACATGAAACCAGGCCCACTGAGGTCTACAATGTGAGGTCCATGTGTGTCTTGACTCTCAACTATGGCTGCCAGGTCTTTAAGAATAAAATCATGTTATATCCTGGCTGAGATTCCCAGTGTTTTGTGGAAAGTCACCCTGGGCTTCTATCTCAGTTTCCAAGGGTGACTCTCATGCGTGACCTCCAATAATCCCAACACAATTCATGGCAATACTTCTCTGAGGTCAGTTCCAGAACTCAGTCTCCAAGGGGAATCACACCAGAGTTCAAGCCCAGGGGGACCCAGTCATCTCTTCCACAGCCACACAAATGACCACAATTCAAACCGAAACACTGCCACAAGGCCCTCATCTTCTTCAATATAGACAATCCTCACAACCTCTGGCTGGAGGTTTCCAGGAGGGGAACAGCCTAAGACAGTGTTTACAATAAGCTTCCTTGCCCCTCATTAGCCTAATGTCAGGGTGGCCTGTACACCCTTCCTTTGAACCAGGAGTGATCAAATAGTCCTGCCTTTAATACTGCTCAGCTTCTTCACATTGAGGCCTGCTGATGGTGGGGTATAGATTCTTTGTGTGAATTGGAGTCATGAGAAAATCTAAGCACATAATGCCTAGCCGCTGCAGGGCTTTGAAGAACTCATTTGACCCAAAGGATCCCTATTCTCACTTGATGGAGATCAGGAACCTTACAGAGGAAGGCGAGAGACTTCATCCACAATGACTGCTTTTTTGCTATATTGGCTTTGGATGCACATATAAGATCTTTCTTGAGATCCATCAGGTGCTGACAATCTAAGCCACAGCCTCACACAGGGCCAAGAGGCTGATTCAGACACATCCCTTTGCAAAGCAATTAAGCAAAGAGCCACAGGTGATGCCTGTTCGTTTGCATTTGAAAATGGTTTTCTTGAGGCTTCACAAAGGGGTGTCCTGAGGCAAACACCTTGCTGACATCCAGGGAAACAGAACAATAGGTAAGCAGAAGGCCCAAAGCAGGGTTTCTCCACTTTACTGGGCCCACTGATATCTGAGTTTTCTGAGATGCTCGCCATTCCTTTCAGCTATCCAGTACATGGCCATGTCACCAAGCTTGGAGGTGGTACATATCTTGGACACAAAACCATGAGCCTATTCTGAAGAGTGGCCAGAATTCAGGAAGAAAACAGGACATTAGGAAGATAGGAGGTGTTGCCCATGGATAAGGCAAGCTGCAGTCCATTCATAAATTGAGCAGGATGAATGCTGGAAGCTTTCTACTAGACAGGACACATCCATTGATGCATTCTCTTTTCTAATGTCTACAACCACGGACACAGTGGGATACACAGACATAGCAACACTCGCCTTGTCAAAAGACATGCTAGAAACAGTCCACTTTGAACCAAACAATTTTCCTTTCCTACCTCTTCTCACAACATTAGACAAAAACCACAAATTCACACCGACACCCACAAAGCCACCTCCTTCCCCCAAGGAGGTCTGTGACTACCCGCAGTGTCCTCTGACTGGTGGGCCATACTATGTTCCCCCGAAATGGCCTGTCCTGTCTCAGATCTGGCCTCCGTGGCCACTTCTGTGAAGTTGACAGGAGTTAGGGGTGAGCCACTACCTGCTTTCCCAGGAAAGACCCCCTTCGGAGCTTTCCTGGCAATTGGCCATCCTCACATCTGTAGGTACCAAGAAAGACTGACTCTGCCCGTGGTAAATCCAGACAAGTGAGCCCACTGGGACTGGCACTGGGACTGCCTCTGGGTGCCTGGCTTCCTGGATCCCAAGTTCAGAGAGTTCCATCACCAAGGAAGTGTGGTGAGGTCACTTCCTTCAGGAACTGAATGAGGTCACTGCCTTGGAAACCACTTTGTCCTAACTGTTGCTTCTAAGGGTCTCATGAGATGGAGGCTGCCCCTTCTTCCTGTGACACTTTCACAAGTTAGAATGGTATATCAACCATAGGCACCCAGGAAAAGCTCTCCACACAGGCCTGGTTGGGTCCATCTTGTCTACATTAAGAAGAGAGAGGCTCATTCAGACACATCCCTTCATCCTGACCAGGTTGTCTGCCACCGAAGATGACTTTTGCTCTCTCAGATCCTTCCTAGCTACCTACATCTTCTCCAGTGATCATTTCTCCATGGACCTTTGAGGTTCTCAGCAGGTGGAAGATCCCCTACATTCTTGTATTGTAAGACCAACTCTGTCCCTGCTCTTCTGTAAAGTTAGATTGAGGGAACAGTGTATGCTTGGGGTTAAGAACATGTTCCATTTGGGTTAGGAAACATTCTGCTGGATGAAGAATGGTATTGGGAACCTGTGATATTTATAATAATACCGAGGTGAAATATATGTATGAAAACAGAAATCTAAGTAAGATTTGAAGGCCAGAATGGCATTGGGCCCTTGATTGGGATACTTAGCTTTGAATTACATTCTGTACAGATGTCTCTGATAAATCCATATACAATGGCACAGGACCTTGTACCTTGGATGATTCAATGTAGAAGAGAACATCCAGTCAAAAAGGGATAGTAGGTAGGATTAGGAAGATAGTAGGTTTCAGAAGAAGAGTGAGTATAACATTTGGACCAAAAGTTCTTTAGCAATAGGCTGTCTGTTAGAGAGTGAATGTAAATGTCAGCACATGTGAAGAGTCAGTCACAATGAAGAACTGGGGAAAATCGGTAGGAAAGCAAAAATGAATATTGACATTAGGAAATCAGGCAAAGTATAATGTGAGTGATAGGATTAGACATTTTTAAGAGGGTTGAGGTTGAATATATATTCTTAGGCAGAAACAAATGTGTAGTCACAAATAAAATTGACATTTGAGAGCATGAGGCAACCTGGACAAGGATGTTTTTAGTAATCCATGCTCACTTTCCAATTAGGCTTTGGAACAATCATAAGTGTGACCTTTGCATTTTGTGTGCAGAATATCAGTGTGATACAATGTATATGTAGATAAGGTGATGTGAGTATTTCTTTCACTATTTTTGGGAGCAATATGTTGAAGACCTATAAATTAGCATTCAGGGGTACAAATACGTGTACCCTGGGTCTGTGAGTATAGAGATAATGCATGAATAGACCATACTGTGAATGAAGAATATAAATAGTTAAAATTTAAATAATGGCTTGAATTGATATCTGAAAATATATAGGAAATCTTATACCGACACAGGATCATTCATGCCAACCCGTTATACATCTAATAGTAATATTAGGGTTATGGTTTACCCTTAATGGTGTGTGAGTTTTGCTTCAAAAGTGATTATGGAAATCCAAAATAATGTGTTTGGAAAGAAGTCTCATTAAAAGACCAGTCAAGAAACATGAAGGGATACATGTGTTCTGAAGTAGGATTTGATTGAAAGTGAACCAAATGCCTAGAAATTTGTGAACTTGAGGATGAAACATATATCCTATGATGTGTATCAACTAAAGAAATACTAATGTTCCAGTGTTGAATAAAAATGAATGTCAAAATACACATCATGTCCCATAGGAGTCTACTTGCATTGATGTTAAACAGGGTCAGATACTGTAGAAATGTTAGGATTCCTCTGCACAATTCACTGAAGTTAGTTTTCAGTACTAGAAAACAAATATGTATTTCAGGTGGATGAATATTTCTGAGACTAATCTTGTGAAAAGTTGCTTATAAATCCACATACATGTACATAAATTTAGGGAGTGTAAAATAAGACACATATATTTTATATTTTGAATAATCTGGAGAGTGTGTGTGTGTGTATATATACATATATATATATATACACACAAAACACACACACACAGACACATTAAAAAGTAGAAATATATATGCCAATTGAAATTCATCATGAAATATATATCATCCACAGATCCAAAAATATTTATTTTACTGAACATGGATTTATGTATCATGTTGTTCAAGTAGGAAGCTTACCCATAGGTTGATTTTCAGTTCCAACAGCATTTAGGAGGAGTGATCTCTTCTCACAGTTTGTATCTGCCAAGTCAGCCACCTCACAAGAATGTAGCTGGGAAACCAGGTAGGATTCTATATGTGCATGTAAAAATACATGTGTTGAATAGGATACAGAGAAAGGGAGACAGGAATTCACATACTTGTTTACTTTAAAAACACATGGAGAACTATTACATTGGACTAGATTCATAACACCTACTGTTTATAATGCAAAAGGCCTGTCCAACTACACACCATGCCTCCTCTGAAGTGCTTGTATTTCTATTCTGTTTGGGTTATTTTTCTCCATCATATTAGGATTCGTAGTCAGAGTCTAGTAGGGTATGGGTTAGTGTCAGGGATTCAGTATTTGGAATGGAAAATAGGAAAATGAATCCAATGTGTATGCAAATATGTGCTACCCAAAAATCTTCCCACCTTCATCCAGAACAATGCCTTGACATTACCCTCGCCCCAAGTAAGATGCAATTGGAGGAGAAGAGTTAGAAAATCTTTGAATACATATGTGGAATGAAAAATGCTCAGGAGTTCACAACTTTGGAGGTGGTAGAGGAGTTTCCATAAGTAAGGGACAGGATAAACACTCCACAAACATGGAGCTCTGCTGGCCTAAAGACTTCTTGAGCAACTGCCTCTGAGGTTGGGCTCTTGAAATATATGTTGTTGTCAGGAGCTTTAGCTTCCTTTGTAGTGAGACCATCAAAGCTGGGTCTGCATCTATGTGACCTGGAGGACATGGTTTCTGATTTTCCAATGAACATGAGGCAGAAGTGCTGAATTCTCTCTTTGTAGGTAAACTGTGGCCACTGGGGGCTAAGTGTCTCCCCGTGGGGACTGTGAATCCATTTGGTAATCCTCATCTTTCTTGGTGTTTCTTGCTGCTACACTAGGAGTTTAAAATTTCCTTCACGAAATACAAGGAGTTCAACTGGGACACAGTGGTGGAGGGAATTCTGTGAAGTGTGGTGGGTCAAGGTCCTAGGAGTATGCACCAACCAGGCTTCTATCCCACAGAGCTTGCCCTCTTGACCATAGCAACCTCATTCTGAACATTGCCCTGAAACCTCTCCATATAACAAGATGCCTTTACATACAAGGGTCTGCTGGCTGCACCATGTCAGTCACAAGCCATTTGGAAGCCCATGGCAGATCCACATGGCCCCACCACAGATGTTTTATCACACACCTGCACACCACTGCTCTAGGCCCACTAATCAGCAGGCCCCAACTTACTGACATCTCTTTTCTACACCATTTTCATGCAACCCAGTCAATCAAGGCACCTGCATGGTACACTCATGATCAGCAACAGGACATCCAAAAGTTCTCCAGTGCCACCTGGTGGGAATTTCAAAGATTGCATGGTATTTATCTAGCCATTTTTAAAGGATGAAGTCGGAGGCACTGTGGGTTTCCTTTCATTCAGGAACCATTAAATGGTGAGGAAGATCATTTCAATGAAAGCTCTGGAGAACTCTCACAAACAAGGCTTCCCAAAGAGTGGCCAAAAAGTCACATGAAACCAGGCCCACTGAGGTCTACAATGTGAGGTCCATGTGTGTCTTGACTCTCAACTATGGCTGCCAGGTCTTTAAGAATAAAATCATGTTATATCCTGGCTGAGATTCCCAGTGTTTTGTGGAAAGTCACCCTGGGCTTCTATCTCAGTTTCCAAGGGTGACTCTCATGCGTGACCTCCAATAATCCCAACACAATTCATGGCAATACTTCTCTGAGGTCAGTTCCAGAACTCAGTCTCCAAGGGGAATCACACCAGAGTTCAAGCCCAGGGGGACCCAGTCATCTCTTCCACAGCCACACAAATGACCACAATTCAAACCGAAACACTGCCACAAGGCCCTCATCTTCTTCAATATAGACAATCTTCACAACCTCTGGCTGGAGGTTTCCAGGAGGGGAACAGCCTAAGACAGTGTTTACAATAAGCTTCCTTGCCCCTCATTAGCCTAATGTCAGGGTGGCCTGTACACCCTTCCTTTGAACCAGGAGTGATCAAATAGTCCTGCCTTTAATACTGCTCAGCTTCTTCACATTGAGGCCTGCTGATGGTGGGGTATAGATTCTTTGTGTGAATTGGAGTCATGAGAAAATCTAAGCACATAATGCCTAGCCGCTGCAGGGCTTTGAAGAACTCATTTGACCCAAAGGATCCCTATTCTCACTTGATGGAGATCAGGAACCTTACAGAGGAAGGCGAGAGACTTCATCCACAATGACTGCTTTTTTGCTATATTGGCTTTGGATGCACATATAAGATCTTTCTTGAGATCCATCAGGTGCTGACAATCTAAGCCACAGCCTCACACAAAGCCAAGAGGCTGATTCAGACACATCCCTTTGCAAAGCAATTAAGCAAAGAGCCACAGGTGATGCCTGTTCGTTTGCATTTGAAAATGGTTTTCTTGAGGCTTCACAAAGGGGTGTCCTGAGGCAAACACCTTGCTGACATCCAGGGAAACAGAACAATAGGTAAGCAAAAGGCCCAAAGCAGGCTTTCTCCACTGAGACTTTACTGGGCCCACTGATATCTGAGTTTTCTGAGATGCTCGCCATTCCTTTCAGCTATCCAGTACATGGCCATGTCACCAAGCTTGGAGGTGGTACATATCTTGGACACAAAACCATGAGCCTATTCTGAAGAGTGGCCAGAATTCAGGAAGAAAACAGGACATTAGGAAGATAGGAGGTGTTGCCCATGGATAAGGCAAGCTGCAGTCCATTCATAAATTGAGCAGGATGAATGCTGGAAGCTTTCTACTAGACAGGACACATCCATTGATGCATTCTCTTTTCTAATGTCTACAACCACGGACACAGTGGGATACACAGACATAGCAACACTCGCCTTGTCAAAAGACATGCTAGAAACAGTCCACTTTGAACCAAACAATTTTCCTTTCCTACCTCTTCTCACAACATTAGACAAAAACCACAAATTCACACCCACACCCACAAAGCCACCTCCTTCCCCCAAGGAGGTCTGTGACTACCCGCAGTGTCCTCTGACTGGTGGGCCATACTATGTTCCCCCGAAATGGCCTGTCCTGTCTCAGATCTGGCCTCCGTGGCCACTTCTGTGAAGTTGACAGGAGTTAGGGGTGAGCCACTACCTGCTTTCCCAGGAAAGACCCCCTTCGGAGCTTTCCTGGCAATTGGCCATCCTCACATCTGTAGGTACCAAGAAAGACTGACTCTGCCCGTGGTAAATCCAGACAAGTGAGCCCACTGGGACTGGCACTGGGACTGCCTCTGGGTGTCTGGCTTCCTGGATCCCAAGTTCAGAGAGTTCCATCACCAAGGAAGTGTGGTGAGGTCACTTCCTTCAGGAACTGAATGAGGTCACTGCCTTGGAAACCACTTTGTCCTAACTGTTGCTTCTAAGGGTCTCATGAGATGGAGGCTGCCCCTTCTTCCTGTGACACTTTCACAAGTTAGAATGGTATATCAACCATAGGCACCCAGGAAAAGCTCTCCACACAGGCCTGGTTGGGTCCATCTTGTCTACATTAAGAAGAGAGAGGCTCATTCAGACACATCCCTTCATCCTGACCAGGTTGTCTGCCACCAAAAATGACTTTTGCTCTCTCAGATCCTTCCTAGCTACCTACATCTTCTCCAGGGATCATTTCTCCATGGACCTTTGAGGTTCTCAGCAGGTGGAAGATCCCCTACATTCTTGTATTGTAAGACCAACTCTGTCCCTGCTCTTCTGTAAAGTTAGATTGAGGGAACAGTGTATGCTTGGGGTTAAGAACATGTTCCATTTGGGTTAGGAAACATTCTGCTGGATGAAGAATGGTATTGGGAACCTGTGATATTTATAATAATACCGAGGTGAAATATATGTATGAAAACAGAAATCTAAGTAAGATTTGAAGGCCAGAATGGCATTGGGCCCTTGATTGGGATACTTAGCTTTGAATTACATTCTGTACAGATGTCTCTGATAAATCCATATACAATGGCACAGGACCTTGTACCTTGGATGATTCAATGTAGAAGAGAACATCCAGTCAAAAAGGGATAGTAGGTAGGATTAGGAAGATAGTAGGTTTCAGAAGAAGAGTGAGTATAAAATTTGGACCAAAAGTTCTTTAGCAATAGGCTGTCTGTTAGAGAGTGAATGTAAATGTCAGCACATGTGAAGAGTCAGTCACAATGAAGAACTGGGGAAAATCGGTAGGAAAGCAAAAATGAATATTGACATTAGGAAATCAGGCAAAGTATAATGTGAGTGATAGGATTAGACATTTTTAAGAGGGTTGAGGTTGAATATATATTCTTAGGCAGAAACAAATGTGTAGTCACAAATAAAATTGACATTTGAGAGCATGAGGCAACCTGGACAAGGATGTTTTTAGTAATCCATGCTCACTTTCCAATTAGGCTTTGGAACAATCATAAGTGTGACCTTTGCATTTTGTGTGCAGAATATCAGTGTGATACAATGTATATGTAGATAAGGTGATGTGAGTATTTCTTTCACTATTTTTGGGAGCAATATGTTGAAGACCTATAAATTAGCATTCAGGGGTACAAATACGTGTACCCTGGGTCTGTGAGTATAGAGATAATGCATGAATAGACCATACTGTGAATGAAGAATATAAATAGTTAAAATTTAAATAATGGCTTGAATTGATATCTGAAAATATATAGGAAATCTTATACCGACACAGGATCATTCATGCCAACCCGTTATACATCTAATAGTAATATTAGGGTTATGGTTTACCCTTAATGGTGTGTGAGTTTTGCTTCAAAAGTGATTATGGAAATCCAAAATAATGTGTTTGGAAAGAAGTCTCATTAAAAGACCAGTCAAGAAACATGAAGGGATACATGTGTTCTGAAGTAGGATTTGATTGAAAGTGAACCAAATGCCTAGAAATTTGTGAACTTGAGGATGAAACATATATCCTATGATGTGTATCAACTAAAGAAATACTAATGTTCCAGTGTTGAATAAAAATGAATGTCAAAATACACATCATGTCCCATAGGAGTCTACTTGCATTGATGTTAAACAGGGTCAGATACTGTAGAAATGTTAGGATTCCTCTGCACAATTCACTGAAGTTAGTTTTCAGTACTAGAAAACAAATATGTATTTCAGGTGGATGAATATTTCTGAGACTAATCTTGTGAAAAGTTGCTTATAAATCCACATACATGTACATAAATTTAGGGAGTGTAAAATAAGACACATATATTTTATATTTTGAATAATCTGGAGAGTGTGTGTGTGTGTATATATACATATATATATATACACACAAAACACACACACACACAGACACATTAAAAAGTAGAAATATATATGCCAATTGAAATTCATCATGAAATATATATCATCCACAGATCCAAAAATATTTATTTTACTGAACATGGATTTATGTATCATGTTGTTCAAGTAGGAAGCTTACCCATAGGTTGATTTTCAGTTCCAACAGCATTTAGGAGGAGTGATCTCTTCTCACAGTTTGTATCTGCCAAGTCAGCCACCTCACAAGAATGTAGCTGGGAAACCAGGTAGGATTCTATATGTGCATGTAAAAATACATGTGTTGAATAGGATACAGAGAAAGGGAGACAGGAATTCACATACTTGTTTACTTTAAAAACACATGGAGAACTATTACATTGGACTAGATTCATAACACCTACTGTTTATAATGCAAAAGGCCTGTCCAACTACACACCATGCCTCCTCTGAACTGCTTGTATTTCTATTCTGTTTGGGTTATTTTTCTCCATCATATTAGGATTCGTAGTCAGAGTCTAGTAGGGTATGGGTTAGTGTCAGGGATTCAGTATTTGGAATGGAAAATAGGAAAATGAATCCAATGTGTATGCAAATATGTGCTACCCAAAAATCTTCCCACCTTCATCCAGAACAATGCCTTGACATTACCCTCGCCCCAAGTAAGATGCAATTGGAGGAGAAGAGTTAGAAAATCTTTGAATACATATGTGGAATGAAAAATGCTCAGGAGTTCACAACTTTGGAGGTGGTAGAGGAGTTTCCATAAGTAAGGGACAGGATAAACACTCCACAAACATGGAGCTCTGCTGGCCTAAAGACTTCTTGAGCAACTGCCTCTGAGGTTGGGCTCTTGAAATATATGTTGTTGTCAGGAGCTTTAGCTTCCTTTGTAGTGAGACCATCAAAGCTGGGTCTGCATCTATGTGACCTGGAGGACATGGTTTCTGATTTTCCAATGAACATGAGGCAGAAGTGCTGAATTCTCTCTTTGTAGGTAAACTGTGGCCACTGGGGGCTAAGTGTCTCCCCGTGGGGACTGTGAATCCATTTGGTAATCCTCATCTTTCTTGGTGTTTCTTGCTGCTACACTAGGAGTTTAAAATTTCCTTCACGAAATACAAGGAGTTCAACTGGGACACAGTGGTGGAGGGAATTCTGTGAAGTGTGGTGGGTCAAGGTCCTAGGAGTATGCACCAACCAGGCTTCTATCCCACAGAGCTTGCCCTCTTGACCATAGCAACCTCATTCTGAACATTGCCCTGAAACCTCTCCATATAACAAGATGCCTTTACATACAAGGGTCTGCTGGCTGCACCATGTCAGTCACAAGCCATTTGGAAGCCCATGGCAGATCCACATGGCCCCACCACAGATGTTTTATCACACACCTGCACACCACTGCTCTAGGCCCACTAATCAGCAGGCCCCAACTTACTGGCATCTCTTTCTAAACCATTTTCATGCAACCCAGTCAATCAAGGCCCCTGCATGGTACACTCATGATCAGCAACAGGACATCCAAAAGTTCTCCAGTGCCACCTGGTGGGAATTTCAAAGATTGCATGGTATTTATCTAGCCATTTTTAAAGGATGAAGTTGGAGGCACTGTGGGTTTCCATTCATTCAGGAACCATTAAATGGTGAGGAAGATCATTTCAATGAAAGCTCTGGAGAACTCTCACAAACAAGGCTTCAAAAAGAGTGGCCAAAAAGTCACATGAAACCAGGCCCACTGAGGTCTACAATGTGAGGTCCATGTGTGTCTTGACTCTCAACTATGGCTGCCAGGTCTTTAAGAATAAAATCATGTTATATCCTGGCTGAGATTCCCAGTGTTTTGTGGAAAGTCACCCTGGGCTTCTATCTCAGTTTCCAAGGGTGACTCTCATGCGTGACCTCCAATAATCCCAACACAATTCATGGCAATACTTCTCTGAGGTCAGTTCCAGAACTCAGTCTCCAAGGGGAATCACACCAGAGTTCAAGCCCAGGGGGACCCAGTCATCTCTTCCACAGCCACACAAATGACCACAATTCAAACCGAAACACTGCCACAAGGCCCTCATCTTCTTCAATATAGACAATCTTCACAACCTCTGGCTGGAGGTTTCCAGGAGGGGAACAGCCTAAGACAGTGTTTACAATAAGCTTCCTTGCCCCTCATTAGCCTAATGTCAGGGTGGCCTGTACACCCTTCCTTTGAACCAGGAGTGATCAAATAGTCCTGCCTTTAATACTGCTCAGCTTCTTCACATTGAGGCCTGCTGATGGTGGGGTATAGATTCTTTGTGTGAATTGGAGTCATGAGAAAATCTAAGCACATAATGCCTAGCCGCTGCAGGGCTTTGAAGAACTCATTTGACCCAAAGGATCCCTATTCTCACTTGATGGAGATCAGGAACCTTACAGAGGAAGGCGAGAGACTTCATCCACAATGACTGCTTTTTTGCTATATTGGCTTTGGATGCACATATAAGATCTTTCTTGAGATCCATCAGGTGCTGACAATCTAAGCCACAGCCTCACACAAAGCCAAGAGGCTGATTCAGACACATCCCTTTGCAAAGCAATTAAGCAAAGAGCCACAGGTGATGCCTGTTCGTTTGCATTTGAAAATGGTTTTCTTGAGGCTTCACAAAGGGGTGTCCTGAGGCAAACACCTTGCTGACATCCAGGGAAACAGAACAATAGGTAAGCAAAGGCCCAAATCAGGCTTTCTCCACTGAGACTTTACTGGGCCCACTGATATCTGAGTTTTCTGAGATGCTCGCCATTCCTTTTAGCTATCCAGTACATGGCCATGTCACCAAGCTTGGAGGTGGTACATATCTTGGACACAAAACCATGAGCCTATTCTGAAGAGTGGCCAGAATTCAGGAAGAAAACAGGACATTAGGAAGATAGGAGGTGTTGCCCATGGATAAGGCAAGCTGCAGTCCATTCATAAATTGAGCAGGATGAATGCTGGAAGCTTTCTACTAGACAGGACACATCCATTGATGCATTCTCTTTTCTAATGTCTACAACCACGGACACAGTGGGATACACAGACATAGCAACACTCGCCTTGTCAAAAGACATGCTAGAAACAGTCCACTTTGAACCAAACAATTTTCCTTTCCTACCTCTTCTCACAACATTAGACAAAAACCACAAATTCACACCCACACCCACAAAGCCACCTCCTTCCCCCAAGGAGGTCTGTGACTACCCGCAGTGTCCTCTGACTGGTGGGCCATACTATGTTCCCCCGAAATGGCCTGTCCTGTCTCAGATCTGGCCTCCGTGGCCACTTCTGTGAAGTTGACAGGAGCCAGGGGTGAGCCACTACCTGCTTTCCCAGGAAAGACCCCCTTCGGAGCTTTCCTGGCAATTGGCCATCCTCACATCTGTAGGTACCAAGAAAGACTGACTCTGTCCTTGGTAAATCCAGACAAGTGAGCCCACTGGGACTGGCACTGGGACTGCCTCTGGGTGCCTGGCTTCCTGGATCCCAAGTTCAGAGAGTTCCATCACCAAGGAAGTGTGGTGAGGTCACTTCCTTCAGGAACTGAATGAGGTCACTGCCTTGGAAACCACTTTGTCCTAACTGTTGCTTCTAAGGGTCTCATGAGATGGAGGCTGCCCCTTCTTCCTGTGACACTTTCACAAGTTAGAATGGTATATCAACCATAGGCACCCAGGAAAAGCTCTCCACACAGGCCTGGTTGGGTCCATCTTGTCTACATTAAGAAGAGAGAGGCTCATTCAGACACATCCCTTCATCCTGACCAGGTTGTCTGCCACCGAAGATGACTTTTGCTCTCTCAGATCCTTCCTAGCTGCCTACATCTTCTCCAGGGATCATTTCTCCATGGACCTTTGAGGTTCTCAGCAGGTGGAAGATCCCCTACATTCTTGTATTGTAAGACCAACTCTGTCCCTGCTCTTCTGTAAAGTTAGATTGAGGGAACAGTGTATGCTTGGGGTTAAGAACATGTTCCATTTGGGTTAGGAAACATTCTGCTGGATGAAGAATGGTATTGGGAACCTGTGATATTTATAATAATACCGAGGTGAAATATATGTATGAAAACAGAAATCTAAGTAAGATTTGAAGGCCAGAAGGGCATTGGGCCCTTGATTGGGATACTTAGCTTTGAATTACATTCTGTACAGATGTCTCTGATAAATCCATATACAATGGCACAGGACCTTGTACCTTGGATGATTCAATGTAGAAGAGAACATCCAGTCAAAAAGGAATAGTAGGTAGGATTAGGAAGATAGTAGGTTTAGGAAGAAGAGTGAGTATAACATTTGGACCAAAAGTTCTTTAGCAATAGGCTGTCTGTTAGAGAGTGAATGTAAATATCAGCACATGTGAAGAGTCAGTCACAATGATGAACTGGGGAAAATCGGTAGGAAAGCAAAAATGAATATTGACATTAGGAAATCAGGCAAAGTATAAAGTGAGTGATAGGATTAGACATTTTCAACAGGGTTTAGGTTGAATATATAATCTCAGGCAGAAACAAATGTGTAGTCACAAATAAAATTGACATTTGAGAGCATTAGGCAACCTGGACAAGGATGTTTTAGTAATCCATGCTCACTTTCCAATTAGGCTTTGGTACAATCATAAGTGTGACCTTTGCATTTTGTGTGCAGAATATCACTGTGATACACTGTATATGTAGATAAGGTGATGTGAGTATTTCTTTCACCATTTTTGGGAGCAATATGTTGAAGACCTATAAATTAGCATTCAGGGGTACAAATAGGTGTACCCTGGGTCTGTGAGTATAGAGATAATGCATGAATAGACCATACTGTGAATGAAGAATATAAATGGTTAAAATTTGAATACTGGATTGAATTGATATCTGAAAATATATAGGAAATCTTATAGTGATACGGGATCATTCATGCCAACCAGTTATACATCTAATGGTAATATTAGGGTTATGGTTTACCCTTAATGGTGTGTGAGTTTTGCTTCAAAAGTGATTATGGAAATCCAAAATAATGTGTTTGGAAAGAAGTCTCATTAAAAGACCAGTCAAGAAACATGAAGGGATACATGTGTTCTGAAGTAGGATTTGATTGAAAGTGAACCAAATGCCTAGAAATTTGTGAACTTGAGGATGAAACATATATCCTATGATGTGTATCAACTAAAGAAATACTAATGTTCCAGTGTTGAATAAAAATGAATGTCAAAATACACATCATGTCCCATAGGAGTCTACTTGCATTGATGTTAAACAGGGTCAGATACTGTAGAAATGTTAGGATTTCTCTGCACAATTCACTGAAGTTAGTTTTCAGTACTAGAAAACAAATATGTATTTCAGGTGGATGAATATTTCTGAGACTAATCTTGTGAAAAGTTGCTTATAAATCCACATACATGTACATAAATTTAGGGAGTGTAAAATAAGACACATATATTTTATATTTTGAATAATCTGGAGAGTGTGTGTGTGTGTATATATACATATATATATATATACACACAAAACACACACACACACAGACACATTAAAAAGTAGAAATATATATGCCAATTGAAATTCATCATGAAATATATATCATCCACAGATCCAAAAATATTTATTTTACTGAACATGGATTTATGTATCATGTTGTTCAAGTAGGAAGCTTACCCATAGGTTGATTTTCAGTTCCAACAGCATTTAGGAGGAGTGATCTCTTCTCACAGTTTGTATCTTCCAAGTCAGCCACCTCACAAGAATGTAGCTGGGAAACCAGGTAGGATTCTATATGTGCATGTAAAAATACATGTGTTGAATAGGATACAGAGAAAGAGAGACAGGAATTCACATACTTGTTTACTTTAAAAACACATGGAGAACTATTACATTGGACTAGATTCATAACACCTACTGTTTATAATGCAAAAGGCCTGTCCAACTACACACCATGCCTCCTCTGAACTGCTTGTATTTCTATTCTGTTTGGGTTATTTTTCTCCATCATATTAGGATTCGTAGTCAGAGTCTAGTAGGGTATGGGTTAGTGTCAGGGATTCAGTATTTGGAATGGAAAATAGGAAAATGAATCCAATGTGTATGCAAATATGTGCTACCCAAAAATCTTCCCACCTTCATCCAGAACAATGCCTTGACATTACCCTCGCCCCAAGTAAGATGCAATTGGAGGAGAAGAGTTAGAAAATCTTTGAATACATATGTCGAATGAAAAATGCTCAGGAGTTCACAACTTTGGAGGTGGTAGAGGAGTTTCCATAAGTAAGGGACAGGATAAACACTCCACAAACATGGAGCTCTGCTGGCCTAAAGACTTCTTGAGCAACTGCCTCTGAGGTTGGGCTCTTGAAATATATGTTGTTGTCAGGAGCTTTAGCTTCCTTTGTAGTGAGACCATCAAAGCTGGGTCTGCATCTATGTGACCTGGAGGACATGGTTTCTGATTTTCCAATGAACATGAGGCAGAAGTGCTGAATTCTCTCTTTGTAGGTAAACTGTGGCCACTGGGGGCTAAGTGTCTCCCCGTGGGGACTGTGAATCCATTTGGTAATCCTCATCTTTCTTGGTGTTTCTTGCTGCTACACTAGGAGTTTAAAATTTCCTTCACGAAATACAAGGAGTTCAACTGGGACACAGTGGTGGAGGGAATTCTGTGAAGTGTGGTGGGTCAAGGTCCTAGGAGTATGCACCAACCAGGCTTCTATCCCACAGAGCTTGCCCTCTTGACCATAGCAACCTCATTCTGAACATTGCCCTGAAACCTCTCCATATAACAAGATGCCTTTACATACAAGGGTCTGCTGGCTGCACCATGTCAGTCACAAGCCATTTGGAAGCCCATGGCAGATCCACATGGCCCCACCACAGATGTTTTATCACACACCTGCACACCACTGCTCTAGGCCCACTAATCAGCAGGCCCCAACTTACTGACATCTCTTTTCTACACCATTTTCATGCAACCCAGTCAATCAAGGCACCTGCATGGTACACTCATGATCAGCAACAGGACATCCAAAAGTTCTCCAGTGCCACCTGGTGGGAATTTCAAAGATTGCATGGTATTTATCTAGCCATTTTTAAAGGATGAAGTCGGAGGCACTGTGGGTTTCCATTCATTCAGGAACCATTAAATGGTGAGGAAGATCATTTCAATGAAAGCTCTGGAGAACTCTCACAAACAAGGCTTCCCAAAGAGTGGCCAAAAAGTCACATGAAACCAGGCCCACTGAGGTCTACAATGTGAGGTCCATGTGTGTCTTGACTCTCAACTATGGCTGCCAGGTCTTTAAGAATAAAATCATGTTATATCCTGGCTGAGATTCCCAGTGTTTTGTGGAAAGTCACCCTGGGCTTCTATCTCAGTTTCCAAGGGTGACTCTCATGCGTGACCTCCAATAATCCCAACACAATTCATGGCAATACTTCTCTGAGGTCAGTTCCAGAACTCAGTCTCCAAGGGGAATCACACCAGAGTTCAAGCCCAGGGGGACCCAGTCATCTCTTCCACAGCCACACAAATGACCACAATTCAAACCGAAACACTGCCACAAGGCCCTCATCTTCTTCAATATAGACAATCCTCACAACCTCTGGCTGGAGGTTTCCAGGAGGGGAACAGCCTAAGACAGTGTTTACAATAAGCTTCCTTGCCCCTCATTAGCCTAATGTCAGGGTGGCCTGTACACCCTTCCTTTGAACCAGGAGTGATCAAATAGTCCTGCCTTTAATACTGCTCAGCTTCTTCACATTGAGGCCTGCTGATGGTGGGGTATAGATTCTTTGTGTGAATTGGAGTCATGAGAAAATCTAAGCACATAATGCCTAGCCGCTGCAGGGCTTTGAAGAACTCATTTGACCCAAAGGATCCCTATTCTCACTTGATGGAGATCAGGAACCTTACAGAGGAAGGCGAGAGACTTCATCCACAATGACTGCTTTTTTGCTATATTGGCTTTGGATGCACATATAAGATCTTTCTTGAGATCCATCAGGTGCTGACAATCTAAGCCACAGCCTCACACAGGGCCAAGAGGCTGATTCAGACACATCCCTTTGCAAAGCAATTAAGCAAAGAGCCACAGGTGATGCCTGTTCGTTTGCATTTGAAAATGGTTTTCTTGAGGCTTCACAAAGGGGTGTCCTGAGGCAAACACCTTGCTGACATCCAGGGAAACAGAACAATAGGTAAGCAAAAGGCCCAAAGCAGGCTTTCTCCACTGAGACTTTACTGGGCCCACTGATATCTGAGTTTTCTGAGATGCTGGCCATTACTTTCAGCTATCCAGTACATGGCCATGTCACCAAGCTTGGAGGTGGTACATATCTTGGACACAAAACCATGAGCCTATTCTGAAGAGTGGCCAGAATTCAGGAAGAAAACAGGACATTAGGAAGATAGGAGGTGTTGCCCATGGATGAGGCAAGCTGCAGTCCATTCATAAATTGAGCAGGATGAATGCTGGAAGCTTTCTACTAGACAGGACACATCCATTGATGCATTCTCTTTTCTAATGTCTACAACCACGGACACAGTGGGATACACAGACATAACAACACTCGCCTTGTCAAAAGACATGCTAGAAACAGTCCACTTTGAACCAAACAAACCTCCTTTCCTACCTCTTCTCACAACATTAGACAAAACCCCAAATTCACACCCACACCCACAAAGCCACCTCCTTCCCCCAAGGAGGTCTGTGACTACCCGCAGTGTGCTCTGACTGGTGGGCCATACTATGTTCCCCCGAAATGGCCTGTCCTGTCTCAGATCTGGCCTCCGTGGCCACTTCTGTGAAGTTGACAGGAGTTAGGGGTGAGCCACTACCTGCTTTCCCAGGAAAGACCCCCTTCGGAGCTTTCCTGGCAATTGGCCATCCTCACATCTGTAGGTACCAAGAAAGACTGACTCTGCCCGTGGTAAATCCAGACAAGTGAGCCCACTGGGACTGGCACTGGGACTGCCTCTGGGTGCCTGGCTTCCTGGATCCCAAGTTCAGAGAGTTCCATCACCAAGGAAGTGTGGTGAGGTCACTTCCTTCAGGAACTGAATGAGGTCACTGCCTTGGAAACCACTTTTTCCTAACTGTTGCTTCTAAGGGTCTCATGAGATGGAGGCTGCCCCTTCTTCCTGTGACACTTTCACAAGTTAGAATGGTATATCAACCATAGGCACCCAGGAAAAGCTCTCCACACAGGCCTGGTTGGGTCCATCTTGTCTACATTAAGAAGAGAGAGGCTCATTCAGACACATCCCTTCATCCTGACCAGGTTGTCTGCCACCGAGGATGACTTTTGCTCTCTCAGATCCTTCCTAGCTGCCTACATCTTCTCCAGGGATCATTTCTCCATGGACCTTTGAGGTTCTCAGCAGGTGGAAGATCCCCTACATTCTTGTATTGTAAGACCAACTCTGTCCCTGCTCTTCTGTAAAGTTAGATTGAGGGAACAGTGTATGCTTGGGGTTAAGAACATGTTCCATTTGGGTTAGGAAACATTCTGCTGGATGAAGAATGGTATTGGGAACCTGTGATATTTATAATAATACCGAGGTGAAATATATGTATGAAAACAGAAATCTAAGTAAGATTTGAAGGCCAGAAGGGCATTGGGCCCTTGATTGGGATACTTAGCTTTGAATTACATTCTGTACAGATGTCTCTGATAAATCCATATACAATGGCACAGGACCTTGTACCTTGGATGATTCAATGTAGAAGAGAACATCCAGTCAAAAAGGGATAGTAGGTAGGATTATGAAGATAGTAGGTTTAGGAAGAAGAGTGAGTATAACATTTGGACCAAAAGTTCTTTAGCAATAGGCTGTCTGTTAGAGAGTGAATGTAAATATCAGCACATGTGAAGAGTCAGTCACAATGATGAACTGGGGAAAATCGGTAGGAAAGCAAAAATGAATATTGACATTAGGAAATCAGGCAAAGTATAAAGTGAGTGATAGGATTAGACATTTTCAACAGGGTTGAGGTTGAATATATAATCTCAGGCAGAAACAAATGTGTAGTCACAAATAAAATTGACATTTGAGAGCATTAGGCAACCTGGACAAGGATGTTTTAGTAATCCATGCTCACTTTCCAATTAGGCTTTGGTACAATCATAAGTGTGACCTTTGCATTTTGTGTGCAGAATATCACTGTGATACACTGTATATGTAGATAAGGTGATGTGAGTATTTCTTTCACCATTTTTGGGAGCAATATTTTGAAGACCTATAAATTAGCATTCGGGGGTACAAATAGGTGTACCCTGGGTCTGTGAGTATAGAGATAATGCATGAATAGACCATACTGTGAATGAAGAATATAAATGGTTAAAATTTGAATACTGGATTGAATTGATATCTGAAAATATATAGGAAATCTTATAGTGATACGGGATCATTCATGCCAACCAGTTATACATCTAATGGTAATATTAGGGTTATGGTTTACCCTTAATGGTGTGTGAGTTTTGCTTCAAAAGTGATTATGGAAATCCAAAATAATGTGTTTGGAAAGAAGTCTCATTAAAAGACCAGTCAAGAAACATGAAGGGATACATGTGTTCTGAAGTAGGATTTGATTGAAAGTGAACCAAATGCCTAGAAATTTGTGAACTTGAGGATGAAACATATATCCTATGATGTGTATCAACTAAAGAAATACTAATGTTCCAGTGTTGAATAAAAATGAATGTCAAAATACACATCATGTCCCATAGGAGTCTACTTGCATTGATGTTAAACAGGGTCAGATACTGTAGAAATGTTAGGATTTCTCTGCACAATTCACTGAAGTTAGTTTTCAGTACTAGAAAACAAATATGTATTTCAGGTGGATGAATATTTCTGAGACTAATCTTGTGAAAAGTTGCTTATAAATCCACATACATGTACATAAATTTAGGGAGTGTAAAATAAGACACATATATTTTATATTTTGAATAATCTGGAGAGTGTGTGTGTGTGTATATATACATATATATATATATACACAAAAAAAAAACACACACAGACACATTAAAAAGTAGAAATATATATGCCAATTGAAATTCATCATGAAATATATATCATCCACAGATCCAAAAATATTTATTTTACTGAACATGGATTTATGTATCATGTTGTTCAAGTAGGAAGCTTACCCATAGGTTGATTTTCAGTTCCAACAGCATTTAGGAGGAGTGATCTCTTCTCACAGTTTGTATCTGCCAAGTCAGCCACCTCACAAGAATGTAGCTGGGAAACCAGGTAGGATTCTATATGTGCATGTAAAAATACATGTGTTGAATAGGATACAGAGAAAGGGAGACAGGAATTCACATACTTGTTAACTTTAAAAACACATGGAGAACTATTACATTGGACTAGATTCATAACACCTACTGTTTATAATGCAAAAGGCCTGTCCAACTACACACCATGCCTCCTCTGAACTGCTTGTATTTCTATTCTGTTTGGGTTATTTTTCTCCATCATATTAGGATTCGTAGTCAGAGTCTAGTAGGGTATGGGTTAGTGTCAGGGATTCAGTATTTGGAATGGAAAATAGGAAAATGAATCCAATGTGTATGCAAATATGTGCTACCCAAAAATCTTCCCACCTTCATCCAGAACAGTGCCTTGACAATACCCTCGCCCCAAGTAAGATGCAATTGGAGGAGAAGAGTTAGAAAATCTTTGAATACATATGTGGAATGAAAAATGCTCAGGAGTTCACAACTTTGGAGGTGGTAGAGGAGTTTCCATAAGTAAGGGACAGGATAAACACTCCACAAACATGGAGCTCTGCTGGCCTAAAGACTTCTTGAGCAACTGCCTCTGAGGTTGGGCTCTTGAAATATATGTTGTTGTCAGGAGCTTTAGCTTCCTTTGTAGTGAGACCATCAAAGCTGTGTCTGCATCTATGTGACCTGGAGGACATGGTTTCTGATTTTCCAATGAACATGAGGCAGAAGTGCTGAATTCTCTCTTTGTAGGTAAACTGTGGCCACTGGGGGCTAAGTGTCTCCCCGTGGGGACTGTGAATCCATTTGGTAATCCTCATCTTTCTTGGTGTTTCTTGCTGCTACACTAGGAGTTTAAAATTTCCTTCACGAAATACAAGGAGTTCAACTGGGACACAGTGGTGGAGGGAATTCTGTGAAGTGTGGTGGGTCAAGGTCCTAGGAGTATGCACCAACCAGGCTTCTATCCCACAGAGCTTGCCCTCTTGACCATAGCAACCTGATTCTGAACATTGCCCTGAAACCTCTCCATATAACAAGATGCCTTTACTTACAAGGGTCTGCTGGCTGCACCATGTCAGTCACAAGCCATTTGGAAGCCCATGGCAGATCCACATGGCCCCACACAGATGTTTTATCACACACCTGCACACCACTGCTCTAGGCCCACTAATCAGCAGGCCCCAACTTACTGACATCTCTTTTCTACACCATTTTCATGCAACCCAGTCAATCAAGGCACCTGCATGGTACACTCATGATCAGCAACAGGACATCCAAAAGTTCTCCAGTGCCACCTGGTGGGAATTTCAAAGATTGCATGGTATTTATCTAGCCATTTTTAAAGGATGAAGTCGGAGGCACTGTGGGTTTCCATTCATTCAGGAACCATTAAATGGTGAGGAAGATCATTTCAATGAAAGCTCTGGAGAACTCTCACAAACAAGGCTTCCCAAAGAGTGGCCAAAAAGTCACATGAAACCAGGCCCACTGAGGTCTACAATGTGAGGTCCATGTGTGTCTTGACTCTCAACTATGGCTGCCAGGTCTTTAAGAATAAAATCATGTTATATCCTGGCTGAGATTCCCAGTGTTTTGTGGAAAGTCACCCTGGGCTTCTATCTCAGTTTCCAAGGGTGACTCTCATGCGTGACCTCCAATAATCCCAACACAATTCATGGCAATACTTCTCTGAGGTCAGTTCCAGAACTCAGTCTCCAAGGGGAATCACACCAGAGTTCAAGCCCAGGGGGACCCAGTCATCTCTTCCACAGCCACACAAATGACCACAATTCAAACCGAAACACTGCCACAAGGCCCTCATCTTCTTCAATATAGACAATCCTCACAACCTCTGGCTGGAGGTTTCCAGGAGGGGAACAGCCTAAGACAGTGTTTACAATAAGCTTCCTTGCCCCTCATTAGCCTAATGTCAGGGTGGCCTGTACACCCTTCCTTTGAACCAGGAGTGATCAAATAGTCCTGCCTTTAATACTGCTCAGCTTCTTCACATTGAGGCCTGCTGATGGTGGGGTATAGATTCTTTGTGTGAATTGGAGTCATGAGAAAATCTAAGCACATAATGCCTAGCTGCTGCAGGGCTTTGAAGAACTCATTTGACCCAAAGGATCCCTATTCTCACTTGATGGAGATCAGGAACCTTACAGAGGAAGGCGAGAGACTTCATCCACAATGACTGCTTTTTTGCTATATTGGCTTTGGATGCACATATAAGATCTTTCTTGAGATCCATCAGGTGCTGACAATCTAAGCCACAGCCTCACACAGGGCCAAGAGGCTGATTCAGAGACATCCCTTTGCAAAGCAATTAAGCAAAGAGCCACAGGTGATGCCTGTTCGTTTGCATTTGAAAATGGTTTTCTTGAGGCTTCACAAAGGGGTGTCCTGAGGCAAACACCTTGCTGACATCCAGGGAAACAGAACAATAGGTAAGCAAAAGGCCCAAAGCAGGCTTTCTCCACTGAGACTTTACTGGGCCCACTGATATCTGAGTTTTCTGAGATGCTGGCCATTACTTTCAGCTATCCAGTACATGGCCATGTCACCAAGCTTGGAGGTGGTACATATCTTGGACACAAAACCATGAGCCTATTCTGAAGAGTGGCCAGAATTCAGGAAGAAAACAGGACATTAGGAAGATAGGAGGTGTTGCCCATGGATGAGGCAAGCTGCAGTCCATTCATAAATTGAGCAGGATGAATGCTGGAAGCTTTCTACTAGACAGGACACATCCATTGATGCATTCTCTTTTCTAATGTCTACAACCACGGACACAGTGGGATACACAGACATAACAACACTCGCCTTGTCAAAAGACATGCTAGAAACAGTCCACTTTGAACCAAACAAACCTCCTTTCCTACCTCTTCTCACAACATTAGACAAAACCCCAAATTCACACCCACACCCACAAAGCCACCTCCTTCCCCCAAGGAGGTCTGTGACTACCCGCAGTGTGCTCTGACTGGTGGGCCATACTATGTTCCCCCGAAATGGCCTGTCCTGTCTCAGATCTGGCCTCCGTGGCCACTTCTGTGAAGTTGACAGGAGTTAGGGGTGAGCCACTACCTGCTTTCCCAGGAAAGACCCCCTTCGGAGCTTTCCTGGCAATTGGCCATCCTCACATCTGTAGGTACCAAGAAAGACTGACTCTGCCCGTGGTAAATCCAGACAAGTGAGCCCACTGGGACTGGCACTGGGACTGCCTCTGGGTGCCTGGCTTCCTGGATCCCATGTTCAGAGAGTTCCATCACCAAGGAAGTGTGGTGAGGTCACTTCCTTCAGGAACTGAATGAGGTCACTGCCTTGGAAACCACTTTTTCCTAACTGTTGCTTCTAAGGGTCTCATGAGATGGAGGCTGCCCCTTCTTCCTGTGACACTTTCACAAGTTAGAATGGTATATCAACCATAGGCACCCAGGAAAAGCTCTCCACACAGGCCTGGTTGGGTCCATCTTGTCTACATTAAGAAGAGAGAGGCTCATTCAGACACATCCCTTCATCCTGACCAGGTTGTCTGCCACCGAGGATGACTTTTGCTCTCTCAGATCCTTCCTAGCTGCCTACATCTTCTCCAGGGATCATTTCTCCATGGACCTTTGAGGTTCTCAGCAGGTGGAAGATCCCCTACATTCTTGTATTGTAAGACCAACTCTGTCCCTGCTCTTCTGTAAAGTTAGATTGAGGGAACAGTGTATGCTTGGGGTTAAGAACATGTTCCATTTGGGTTAGGAAACATTCTGCTGGATGAAGAATGGTATTGGGAACCTGTGATATTTATAATAATACCGAGGTGAAATATATGTATGAAAACAGAAATCTAAGTAAGATTTGAAGGCCAGAAGGGCATTGGGCCCTTGATTGGGATACTTAGCTTTGAATTACATTCTGTACAGATGTCTCTGATAAATCCATATACAATGGCACAGGACCTTGTACCTTGGATGATTCAATGTAGAAGAGAACATCCAGTCAAAAAGGGATAGTAGGTAGGATTATGAAGATAGTAGGTTTAGGAAGAAGAGTGAGTATAACATTTGGACCAAAAGTTCTTTAGCAATAGGCTGTCTGTTAGAGAGTGAATGTAAATATCAGCACATGTGAAGAGTCAGTCACAATGATGAACTGGGGAAAATCGGTAGGAAAGCAAAAATGAATATTGACATTAGGAAATCAGGCAAAGTATAAAGTGAGTGATAGGATTAGACATTTTCAACAGGGTTGAGGTTGAATATATAATCTCAGGCAGAAACAAATGTGTAGTCACAAATAAAATTGACATTTGAGAGCATTAGGCAACCTGGACAAGGATGTTTTAGTAATCCATGCTCACTTTCCAATTAGGCTTTGGTACAATCATAAGTGTGACCTTTGCATTTTGTGTGCAGAATATCACTGTGATACACTGTATATGTAGATAAGGTGATGTGAGTATTTCTTTCACCATTTTTGGGAGCAATATTTTGAAGACCTATAAATTAGCATTCGGGGGTACAAATAGGTGTACCCTGGGTCTGTGAGTATAGAGATAATGCATGAATAGACCATACTGTGAATGAAGAATATAAATGGTTAAAATTTGAATACTGGATTGAATTGATATCTGAAAATATATAGGAAATCTTATAGTGATACGGGATCATTCATGCCAACCAGTTATACATCTAATGGTAATATTAGGGTTATGGTTTACCCTTAATGGTGTGTGAGGTTTGCTTCAAAAGTGATTATGGAAATCCAAAATAATGTGTTTGGAAAGAAGTCTCATTAAAAGACCAGTCAAGAAACATGAAGGGATACATGTGTTCTGAAGTAGGATTTGATTGAAAGTGAACCAAATGCCTAGAAATTTGTGAACTTGAGGATGAAACATATATCCTATGATGTGTATCAACTAAAGAAATACTAATGTTCCAGTGTTGAATAAAAATGAATGTCAAAATACACATCATGTCCCATAGGAGTCTACTTGCATTGATGTTAAACAGGGTCAGATACTGTAGAAATGTTAGGATTTCTCTGCACAATTCACTGAAGTTAGTTTTCAGTACTAGAAAACAAATATGTATTTCAGGTGGATGAATATTTCTGAGACTAATCTTGTGAAAAGTTGCTTATAAATCCACATACATGTACATAAATTTAGGGAGTGTAAAATAAGACACATATATTTTATATTTTGAATAATCTGGAGAGTGTGTGTGTGTGTATATATACATATATATATATATACACAAAAAACACACACACACAGACACATTAAAAAGTAGAAATATATATGCCAATTGAAATTCATCATGAAATATATATCATCCACAGATCCAAAAATATTTATTTTACTGAACATGGATTTATGTATCATGTTGTTCAAGTAGGAAGCTTACCCATAGGTTGATTTTCAGTTCCAACAGCATTTAGGAGGAGTGATCTCTTCTCACAGTTTGTATCTGCCAAGTCAGCCACCTCACAAGAATGTAGCTGGGAAACCAGGTAGGATTCTATATGTGCATGTAAAAATACATGTGTTGAATAGGATACAGAGAAAGGGAGACAGGAATTCACATACTTGTTAACTTTAAAAACACATGGAGAACTATTACATTGGACTAGATTCATAACACCTACTCTTTATAATGCAAAAGGCCTGTCCAACTACACACCATGCCTCCTCTGAACTGCTTGTATTTCTATTCTGTTTGGGTTATTTTTCTCCATCATATTAGGATTCGTAGTCAGAGTCTAGTAGGGTATGGGTTAGTGTCAGGGATTCAGTATTTGGAATGGAAAATAGGAAAATGAATCCAATGTGTATGCAAATATGTGCTACCCAAAAATCTTCCCACCTTCATCCAGAACAATGCCTTGACATTACCCTCGCCCCAAGTAAGATGCAATTGGAGGAGAAGAGTTAGAAAATCTTTGAATACATATGTGGAATGAAAAATGCTCAGGAGTTCACAACTTTGGAGGTGGTAGAGGAGTTTCCATAAGTAAGGGACAGGATAAACACTCCACAAACATGGAGCTCTGCTGGCCTAAAGACTTCTTGAGAAACTGCCTCTGAGGTTGGGCTCTTGAAATATATGTTGTTGTCAGGAGCTTTAGCTTCCTTTGTAGTGAGACCATCAAAGCTGGGTCTGCATCTATGTGACCTGGAGGACATGGTTTCTGATTTTCCAATGAACATGAGGCAGAAGTGCTGAATTCTCTCTTTGTAGGTAAACTGTGGCCACTGGGGGCTAAGTGTCTCCCCGTGGGGACTGTGAATCCATTTGGTAATCCTCATCTTTCTTGGTGTTTCTTGCTGCTACACTAGGAGTTTAAAATTTCCTTCACGAAATACAAGGAGTTCAACTGGGACACAGTGGTGGAGGGAATTCTGTGAAGTGTGGTGGGTCAAGGTCCTAGGAGTATGCACCAACCAGGCTTCTATCCCACAGAGCTTGCCCTCTTGACCATAGCAACCTCATTCTGAACATTGCCCTGAAACCTCTCCATATAACAAGATGCCTTTACATACAAGGGTCTGCTGGCTGCACCATGTCAGTCACAAGCCATTTGGAAGCCCATGGCAGATCCACATGGCCCCACCACAGATGTTTTATCACACACCTGCACACCACTGCTCTAGGCCCACTAATCAGCAGGCCCCAACTTACTGACATCTCTTTTCTACACCATTTTCATGCAACCCAGTCAATCAAGGCACCTGCATGGTACACTCATGATCAGCAACAGGACATCCAAAAGTTCTCCAGTGCCACCTGGTGGGAATTTCAAAGATTGCATGGTATTTATCTACCCATTTTTAAAGGATGAAGTCGGAGGCACTGTGGGTTTCCATTCATTCAGGAACCATTAAATGGTGAGGAAGATCATTTCAATGAAAGCTCTGGAGAACTCTCACAAACAAGGCTTCCCAAAGAGTGGCCAAAAAGTCACATGAAACCAGGCCCACTGAGGTCTACAATGTGAGGTCCATGTGTGTCTTGACTCTCAACTATGGCTGCCAGGTCTTTAAGAATAAAATCATGTTATATCCTGGCTGAGATTCCCAGTGTTTTGTGGAAAGTCACCCTGGGCTTCTATCTCAGTTTCCAAGGGTGACTCTCATGCGTGACCTCCAATAATCCCAACACAATTCATGGCAATACTTCTCTGAGGTCAGTTCCAGAACTCAGTCTCCAAGGGGAATCACACCAGAGTTCAAGCCCAGGGGGACCCAGTCATCTCTTCCACAGCCACACAAATGACCACAATTCAAACCGAAACACTGCCACAAGGCCCTCATCTTCTTCAATATAGACAATCTTCACAACCTCTGGCTGGAGGTTTCCAGGAGGGGAACAGCCTAAGACAGTGTTTACAATAAGCTTCCTTGCCCCTCATTAGCCTAATGTCAGGGTGGCCTGTACACCCTTCCTTTGAACCAGGAGTGATCAAATAGTCCTGCCTTTAATACTGCTCAGCTTCTTCACATTGAGGCCTGCTGATGGTGGGGTATAGATTCTTTGTGTGAATTGGAGTCATGAGAAAATCTAAGCACATAATGCCTAGCCGCTGCAGGGCTTTGAAGAACTCATTTGACCCAAAGGATCCCTATTCTCACTTGATGGAGATCAGGAACCTTACAGAGGAAGGTGAGAGACTTCATCCACAATGACTGCTTTTTTGCTATATTGGCTTTGGATGCACATATAAGATCTTTCTTGAGATCCATCAGGTGCTGACAATCTAAGCCACAGCCTCACACAGGGCCAAGAGGCTGATTCAGACACATCCCTTTGCAAAGCAATTAAGCAAAGAGCCACAGGTGATGCCTGTTCGTTTGCATTTGAAAATGGTTTTCTTGAGGCTTCACAAAGGGGTGTCCTGAGGCAAACACCTTGCTGACATCCAGGGAAACAGAACAATAGGTAAGCAGAAGGCCCAAAGCAGGGTTTCTCCACTGAGACTTTACTGGGCCCACTGATATCTGAGTTTTCTGAGATGCTGGCCATTCCTTTCAGCTATCCAGTACATGGCCATGTCACCAAGCTTGGAGGTGGTACATATCTTGGACACAAAACCATGAGCCTATTCTGAAGAGTGGCCAGAATTCAGGAAGAAAACAGGACATTAGGAAGATAGGAGGTGTTGCCCATGGATAAGGCAAGCTGCAGTCCATTCATAAATTGAGCAGGATGAATGCTGGAAGCTTTCTACTAGACAGGACACATCCATTGATGCATTCTCTTTTCTAAAGTCTACAACCACGGACACAGTGGGATACACAGATATAGCAACACTCGCCTTGTCAAAAGACATGCTAGAAACAGTCCACTTTGAACCAAACAATTTTCCTTTCCTACCTCTTCTCACAACATTAGACAAAAACCACAAATTCACACCCACACCCACAAAGCAACCTCCTTCCCCAAGGAGGTCTGTGACTACCCGCAGTGTCTTCTGCCTGGTGGGCCATACTATGTTCCCCCGAAATGGCCTGTCCTGTCTCAGATCTGGCCTCCGTGGCCACTTCTGTGAAGTTGACAGGAGCCAGGGGTGAGCCACTACCTGCTTTCCCAGGAAAGACCCCCTTCGGAGCTTTCCTGGCAATTGGCCATCCTCACATCTGTAGGTACCAAGAAAGACTGACCCTGTCCGTGGTAAATCCAGACAAGTGAGCCCACTGGGACTGGCACTGGGACTGCCTCTGGGTGCCTGGCTTCCTGGATCCCAAGTTCAGAGAGTTCCATCACCAAGGAAGTGTGGTGAGGTCACTTCCTTCAGGAACTGAATGAGGTCACTGCCTTGGAAACCACTTTGTCCTAACTGTTGCTTCTAAGGGTCTCATGAGATGGAGGCTGCCCCTTCTTCCTGTGACACTTTCACAAGTTAGAATGGTATATCAACCATAGGCACCCAGGAAAAGCTCTCCACACAGGCCTGGTTGGGTCCATCTTGTCTACATTAAGAAGAGAGAGGCTCATTCAGACACATCCCTTCATCCTGACCTGGTTGTCTGCCACCGAAGATGACTTTTGCTCTCTCAGATCCTTCCTAGCTGCCTACATCTTCTCCAGGGATCATTTCTCCATGGACCTTTGAGGTTCTCAGCAGGTGGAAGATCCCCTACATTCTTGTATTGTAAGACCAACTCTGTCCCTGCTCTTCTGTAAAGTTAGATTGAGGGAACAGTGTATGCTTGGGGTTAAGAACATGTTCCATTTGGGTTAGGAAACATTCTGCTGGATGAAGAATGGTATTGGGAACCTGTGATATTTATAATAATACCGAGGTGAAATATATGTATGAAAACAGAAATCTAAGTAATATTTGAAGGCCAGAATGGCATTGGGCCCTTGATTGGGATACTTAGCTTTGAATTACATTCTGTACAGATGTCTCTGATAAATCCATATACAATGGCACAGGACCTTGTACCCTGGATGATTCAATGTAGAAGAGAACATCCAGTCAAAAAGGGATAGTAGGTAGGATTAGGAAGATAGTAGGTTTAGGAAGAAGAGTGAGTATAACATTTGGACCAAAAGTTCTTTAGCAATAGGCTGTCTGTTAGAGAGTGAATGTAAATATCAGCACATGTGAAGAGTCAGTCACAATGATGAACTGGGGAAAATCGGTAGGAAAGCAAAAATGAATATTGACATTAGGAAATCAGGCAAAGTATAAAGTGAGTGATAGGATTAGACATTTTCAACAGGGTTGAGGTTGAATATATAATCTCAGGCAGAAACAAATGTGTAGTCACAAATAAAATTGACATTTGAGAGCATTAGGCAACCTGGACAAGGATGTTTTAGTAATCCATGCTCACTTTCCAATTAGGCTTTGGTACAATCATAAGTGTGACCTTTGCATTTTGTGTGCAGAATATCACTGTGATACACTGTATATGTAGATAAGGTGATGTGAGTATTTCTTTCACCATTTTTGGGAGCAATATTTTGAAGACCTATAAATTAGCATTCGGGGGTACAAATAGGTGTACCCTGGGTCTGTGAGTATAGAGATAATGCATGAATAGACCATACTGTGAATGAAGAATATAAATGGTTAAAATTTGAATACTGGATTGAATTGATATCTGAAAATATATAGGAAATCTTATAGTGATACGGGATCATTCATGCCAACCAGTTATACATCTAATGGTAATATTAGGGTTATGGTTTACCCTTAATGGTGTGTGAGTTTTGCTTCAAAAGTGATTATGGTAATCCAAAATAATGTGTTTGGAAAGAAGTCTCATTAAAAGACCAGTCAAGAAACATGAAGGGATACATGTGTTCTGAAGTAGGATTTGATTGAAAGTGAACCAAATGCCTAGAAATTTGTGAACTTGAGGATGAAACATATATCCTATGATGTGTATCAACTAAAGAAATACTAATGTTCCAGTGTTGAATAAAAATGAATGTCAAAATACACATCATGTCCCATAGGAGTCTACTTGCATTGATGTTAAACAGGGTCAGATACTGTAGAAATGTTAGGATTTCTCTGCACAATTCACTGAAGTTAGTTTTCAGTACTAGAAAACAAATATGTATTTCAGGTGGATGAATATTTCTGAGACTAATCTTGTGAAAAGTTGCTTATAAATCCACTTACATGTACATAAATTTAGGGAGTGTAAAATAAGACACATATATTTTATATTTTGAATAATCTGGAGAGTGTGTGTGTGTGTATATATACATATATATATATACACAAAAAACACACACACACAGACACATTAAAAAGTAGAAATATATATGCCAATTGAAATTCATCATGAAATATATATCATCCACAGATCCAAAAATATTTATTTTACTGAACATGGATTTATGTATCATGTTGTTCAAGTAGGAAGCTTACCCATAGGTTGATTTTCAGTTCCAACAGCATTTAGGAGGAGTGATCTCTTCTCACAGTTTGTATCTGCCAAGTCAGCCACCTCACAAGAATGTAGCTGGGAAACCAGGTAGGATTCTATATGTGCATGTAAAAATACATGTGTTGAATAGGATACAGAGAAAGGGAGACAGGAATTCACATACTTGTTAACTTTAAAAACACATGGAGAACTATTACATTGGACTAGATTCATAACACCTACTCTTTATAATGCAAAAGGCCTGTCCAACTACACACCATGCCTCCTCTGAACTGCTTGTATTTCTATTCTGTTTGGGTTATTTTTCTCCATCATATTAGGATTCGTAGTCAGAGTCTAGTAGGGTATGGGTTAGTGTCAGGGATTCAGTATTTGGAATGGAAAATAGGAAAATGAATCCAATGTGTATGAAAATATGTGCTACCCAAAAATCTTCCCACCTTCATCCAGAACAATGCCTTGACATTACCCTCGCCCCAAGTAAGATGCAATTGGAGGAGAAGAGTTAGAAAATCTTTGAATACATATGTGGAATGAAAAATGCTCAGGAGTTCACAACTTTGGAGGTGGTAGAGGAGTTTCCATAAGTAAGGGACAGGATAAACACTCCACAAACATGGAGCTCTGCTGGCCTAAAGACTTCTTGAGCAACTGCCTCTGAGGTTGGGCTCTTGAAATATATGTTGTTGTCAGGAGCTTTAGCTTCCTTTGTAGTGAGACCATCAAAGCTGGGTCTGCATCTATGTGACCTGGAGGACATGGTTTCTGATTTGCCAATGAACATGAGGCAGAAGTGCTGAATTCTCTCTTTGTAGGTAAACTGTGGCCACTGGGGGCTAAGTGTCTCCCCGTGGGGACTGTGAATCCATTTGGTAATCCTCATCTTTCTTGGTGTTTCTTGAAGCTACACTAGGAGTTTAAAATTTCCTTCACGAAATACAAGGAGTTCAACTGGGACACAGTGGTGGAGGGAATTCTGTGAAGTGTGGTGCGTCAAGGTCCTAGGAGTATGCACCAACCAGGCTTCTATCCCACAGAGCTTGCCCTCTTGACCATAGCAACCTGATTCTGAACATTGCCCTGAAACCTCTCCATATAACAAGATGCCTTTACTTACAAGGGTCTGCTGGCTGCACCATGTCAGTCACAAGCCATTTGGAAGCCCATGGCAGATCCACATGGCCCCACCACAGATGTTTTATCACACACCTGCACACCACTGCTCTAGGCCCACTAATCAGCAGGCCCCAACTTACTGACATCTCTTTTCTACACCATTTTCATGCAACCCAGTCAATCAAGGCACCTGCATGGTACACTCATGATCAGCAACAGGACATCCAAAAGTTCTCCAGTGCCACCTGGTGGGAATTTCAAAGATTGCATGGTATTTATCTAGCCATTTTTAAAGGATGAAGTCGGAGGCACTGTGGGTTTCCATTCATTCAGGAACCATTAAATGGTGAGGAAGATCATTTCAATGAAAGCTCTGGAGAACTCTCACAAACAAGGCTTCCCAAAGAGTGGCCAAAAAGTCACATGAAACCAGGCCCACTGAGGTCTACAATGTGAGGTCCATGTGTGTCTTGACTCTCAACTATGGCTGCCACGTCTTTAAGAATAAAATCATGTTATATCCTGGCTGAGATTCCCAGTGTTTTGTGGAAAGTCACCCTGGGCTTCTATCTCAGTTTCCAAGGGTGACTCTCATGCGTGACCTCCAATAATCCCAACACAATTCATGGCAATACTTCTCTGAGGTCAGTTCCAGAACTCAGTCTCCAAGGGGAATCACACCAGAGTTCAAGCCCAGGGGGACCCAGTCATCTCTTCCACAGCCACACAAATGACCACAATTCAAACCGAAACACTGCCACAAGGCCCTCATCTTCTTCAATATAGACAATCCTCACAACCTCTGGCTGGAGGTTTCCAGGAGGGGAACAGCCTAAGACAGTGTTTACAATAAGCTTCCTTGCCCCTCATTAGCCTAATGTCAGGGTGGCCTGTACACCCTTCCTTTGAACCAGGAGTGATCAAATAGTCCTGCCTTTAATACTGCTCAGCTTCTTCACATTGAGGCCTGCTGATGGTGGGGTATAGATTCTTTGTGTGAATTGGAGTCATGAGAAAATCTAAGCACATAATGCCTAGCCGCTGCAGGGCTTTGAAGAACTCATTTGACCCAAAGGATCCCTATTCTCACTTGATGGAGATCAGGAA
Organism: Ictidomys tridecemlineatus; assembly: GCF_052094955.1. Classification (NCBI taxonomy): domain Eukaryota; kingdom Metazoa; phylum Chordata; class Mammalia; order Rodentia; family Sciuridae; genus Ictidomys; species Ictidomys tridecemlineatus. Next base: position 108,585 of record NW_027526149.1, read on the forward strand.
CCTTACAGAGGAAGGCGAGAGACTTCATCCACAATGACTGCTTTTTTGCTATATTGGCTTTGGATGCACATATAAGATCTTTCTTGAGATCCATCAGGTGCTGACAATCTAAGCCACAGCCTCACACAGGGCCAAGAGGCTGATTCAGACACATCCCTTTGCAAAGCAATTAAGCAAAGAGCCACAGGTGATGCCTGTTCGTTTGCATTTGAAAATGGTTTTCTTGAGGCTTCACAAAGGGGTGTCCTGAGGCAAACACCTTGCTGACATCCAGGGAAACAGAACAATAGGTAAGCAAAAGGCCCAAAGCAGGCTTTCTCCACTGAGAATTTACTGGGCCCACTGATATCTGAGTTTTCTGAGATGCTCGCCATTCCTTTCAGCTATCCAGTACATGGCCATGTCACCAAGCTTGGAGGTGGTACATATCTTGGACACAAAACCATGAGCCTATTCTGAAGAGTGGCCAGAATTCAGGAAGAAAACAGGACATTAGGAAGATAGGAGGTGTTGCCCATGGATAAGGCAAGCTGCAGTCCATTCATAAATTGAGCAGGATGAATGCTGGAAGCTTTCTACTAGACAGGACACATCCATTGATGCATTCTCTTTTCTAATGTCTACAACCATGGACACAGTGGGATACACAGACATAGCAACACTCGCCTTGTCAAAAGACATGCTAGAAACAGTCCACTTTGAACCAAACAATTTTCCTTTCCTACCTCTTCTCACAACATTAGACAAAAACCACAAATTCACACCGACACCCACAAAGCCACCTCCTTCCCCCAAGGAGGTCTGTGACTACCCGCAGTGTCCTCTGACTGGTGGGCCATACTATGTTCCCCCGAAATGGCCTGTCCTGTCTCAGATCTGGCCTCCGTGGCCACTTCTGTGAAGTTGACAGGAGTTAGGGGTGAGCCACTACCTGCTTTCCCAGGAAAGACCCCCTTCGGAGCTTTCCTGGCAATTGGCCATCCTCACATCTGTAGGTACCAAGAAAGACTGACTCTGCCCGTGGTAAATCCAGACAAGTGAGCCCACTGGGACTGGCACTGGGACTGCCTCTGGGTGCCTGGCTTCCTGGATCCCAAGTTCAGAGAGTTCCATCACCAAGGAAGTGTGGTGAGGTCACTTCCTTCAGGAACTGAATGAGGTCACTGCCTTGGAAACCACTTTTTCCTAACTGTTGCTTCTAAGGGTCTCATGAGATGGAGGCTGCCCCTTCTTCCTGTGACACTTTCACAAGTTAGAATGGTATATCAACCATAGGCACCCAGGAAAAGCTCTCCACACAGGCCTGGTTGGGTCCATCTTGTCTACATTAAGAAGAGAGAGGCTCATTCAGACACATCCCTTCATCCTGACCAGGTTGTCTGCCACCGAAGATGACTTTTGCTCTCTCAGATCCTTCCTAGCTACCTACATCTTCTCCAGGGATCATTTCTCCATGGACCTTTGAGGTTCTCAGCAGGTGGAAGATCCCCTACATTCTTGTATTGTAAGACCAACTCTGTCCCTGCTCTTCTGTAAAGTTAGATTGAGGGAACAGTGTATGCTTGGGGTTAAGAACATGTTCCATTTGGGTTAGGAAACATTCTGCTGGATGAAGAATGGTATTGGGAACCTGTGATATTTATAATAATACCGAGGTGAAATATATGTATGAAAACAGAAATCTAAGTAAGATTTGAAGGCCAGAATGGCATTGGGCCCTTGATTGGGATACTTAGCTTTGAATTACATTCTGTACAGATGTCTCTGATAAATCCATATACAATGGCACAGGACCTTGTACCTTGGATGATTCAATGTAGAAGAGAACATCCAGTCAAAAAGGGATAGTAGGTAGGATTAGGAAGATAGTAGGTTTCAGAAGAAGAGTGAGTATAAAATTTGGACCAAAAGTTCTTTAGCAATAGGCTGTCTGTTAGAGAGTGAATGTAAATGTCAGCACATGTGAAGAGTCAGTCACAATGAAGAACTGGGGAAAATCGGTAGGAAAGCAAAAATGAATATTGACATTAGGAAATCAGGCAAAGTATAATGTGAGTGATAGGATTAGACATTTTTAAGAGGGTTGAGGTTGAATATATATTCTTAGGCAGAAACAAATGTGTAGTCACAAATAAAATTGACATTTGAGAGCATGAGGCAACCTGGACAAGGATGTTTTTAGTAATCCATGCTCATTTTCCAATTAGGCTTTGGAACAATCATAAGTGTGACCTTTGCATTTTGTGTGCAGAATATCAGTGTGATACAAAGTATATGTAGATAAGGTGATGTGAGTATTTCTTTCACTATTTTTGGGAGCAATATGTTGAAGACCTATAAATTAGCATTCAGGGGTACAAATATGTGTACCCTGGGTCTGTGAGTATAGAGATAATGCATGAATAGACCATACTGTGAATGAAGAATATAAATAGTTAAAATTTAAATAATGGCTTGAATTGATATCTGAAAATATATAGGAAATCTTATACCGACACAGGATCATTCATGCCAACCCGTTATACATCTAATAGTAATATTAGGGTTATGGTTTACCCTTAATGGTGTGTGAGTTTTGCTTCAAAAGTGATTATGGAAATCCAAAATAATGTGTTTGGAAAGAAGTCTCATTAAAAGACCAGTCAAGAAACATGAAGGGATACATGTGTTCTGAAGTAGGATTTGATTGAAAGTGAACCAAATGCCTAGAAATTTGTGAACTTGAGGATGAAACATATATCCTATGATGTGTATCAACTAAAGAAATACTAATGTTCCAGTGTTGAATAAAAATGAATGTCAAAATACACATCATGTCCCATAGGAGTCTACTTGCATTGATGTTAAACAGGGTCAGATACTGTAGAAATGTTAGGATTCCTCTGCACAATTCACTGAAGTTAGTTTTCAGTACTAGAAAACAAATATGTATTTCAGGTGGATGAATATTTCTGAGACTAATCTTGTGAAAAGTTGCTTATAAATCCACATACATGTACATAAATTTAGGGAGTGTAAAATAAGACACATATATTTTATATTTTGAATAATCTGGAGAGTGTGTGTGTGTGTATATATACATATATATATATATACACACAAAACACACACACACAGACACATTAAAAAGTAGAAATATATATGCCAATTGAAATTCATCATGAAATATATGTCATCCACCGATCCAAAAATATTTATTTTACTGAACATGGATTTATGTATCATGTTGTTCAAGTAGGAAGCTTACCCATAGGTTGATTTTCAGTTCCAACAGCATTTAGGAGGAGTGATCTCTTCTCACAGTTTGTATCTGCCAAGTCAGCCACCTCACAAGAATGTAGCTGGGAAACCAGGTAGGATTCTATATGTGCATGTAAAAATACATGTGTTGAATAGGATACAGAGAAAGGGAGACAGGAATTCACATACTTGTTTACTTTAAAAACACATGGAGAACTATTACATTGGACTAGATTCATAACACCTACTGTTTATAATGCAAAAGGCCTGTCCAACTACACACCATGCCTCCTCTGAACTGCTTGTATTTCTATTCTGTTTGGGTTATTTTTCTCCATCATATTAGGATTCGTAGTCAGAGTCTAGTAGGGTATGGGTTAGTGTCAGGGATTCAGTATTTGGAATGGAAAATAGGAAAATGAATCCAATGTGTATGCAAATATGTGCTACCCAAAAATCTTCCCACCTTCATCCAGAACAATGCCTTGACATTACCCTCACCCCAAGTAAGATGCAATTGGAGGAGAAGAGTTAGAAAATCTTTGAATACATATGTGGAATGAAAAATGCTCAGGAGTTCACAACTTTGGAGGTGGTAGAGGAGTTTTCATAAGTAAGGGACAGGATAAACACTCCACAAACATGGAGCTCTGCTGGCCTAAAGACTTCTTGAGCAACTGCCTCTGAGGTTGGGCTCTTGAAATATATGTTGTTGTCAGGAGCTTTAGCTTCCTTTGTAGTGAGACCATCAAAGCTGGGTCTGCATCTATGTGACCTGGAGGACATGGTTTCTGATTTTCCAATGAACATGAGGCAGAAGTGCTGAATTCTCTCTTTGTAGGTAAACTGTGGCCACTGGGGGCTAAGTGTCTCCCCGTGGGGACTGTGAATCCATTTGGTAATCCTCATCTTTCTTGGTGTTTCTTGCTGCTACACTAGGAGTTTAAAATTTCCTTCACGAAATACAAGGAGTTCAACTGGGACACAGTGGTGGAGGGAATTCTGTGAAGTGTGGTGGGTCAAGGTCCTAGGAGTATGCACCAACCAGGCTTCTATCCCACAGAGCTTGCCCTCTTGACCATAGCAACCTCATTCTGAACATTGCCCTGAAACCTCTCCATATAACAAGATGCCTTTACATACAAGGGTCTGCTGGCTGCACCATGTCAGTCACAAGCCATTTGGAAGCCCATGGCAGATCCACATGGCCCCACCACAGATGTTTTATCACACACCTGCACACCACTGCTCTAGGCCCACTAATCAGCAGGCCCCAACTTACTGACATCTCTTTTCTACACCATTTTCATGCAACCCAGTCAATCAAGGCCCCTGCATGGTACACTCATGATCAGCAACAGGACATCCAAAAGTTCTCCAGTGCCACCTGGTGGGAATTTCAAAGATTGCATGGTATTTATCTAGCCATTTTTAAAGGATGAAGTCGGAGGCACTGTGGGTTTCCATTCATTCAGGAACCATTAAATGGTGAGGAAGATCATTTCAATGAAAGCTCTGGAGAACTCTCACAAACAAGGCTTCCCAAAGAGTGGCCAAAAAGTCACATGAAACCAGGCCCACTGAGGTCTACAATGTGAGGTCCATGTGTGTCTTGACTCTCAACTATGGCTGCCAGGTCTTTAAGAATAAAATCATGTTATATCCTGGCTGAGATTCCCAGTGTTTTGTGGAAAGTCACCCTGGGCTTCTATCTCAGTTTCCAAGGGTGACTCTCATGCGTGACCTCCAATAATCCCAACACAATTCATGGCAATACTTCTCTGAGGTCAGTTCCAGAACTCAGTCTCCAAGGGGAATCACACCAGAGTTCAAGCCCAGGGGGACCCAGTCATCTCTTCCACAGCCACACAAATGACCACAATTCAAACCGAAACACTGCCACAAGGCCCTCATCTTCTTCAATATAGACAATCCTCACAACCTCTGGCTGGAGGTTTCCAGGAGGGGAACAGCCTAAGACAGTGTTTACAATAAGCTTCCTTGCCCCTCATTAGCCTAATGTCAGGGTGGCCTGTACACCCTTCCTTTGAACCAGGAGTGATCAAATAGTCCTGCCTTTAATACTGCTCAGCTTTTTCACATTGAGGCCTGCTGATGGTGGGGTATAGATTCTTTGTGTGAATTGGAGTCATGAGAAAATCTAAGCACATAATGCCTAGCCGCTGCAGGGCTTTGAAGAACTCATTTGACCCAAAGGATCCCTATTCTCACTTGATGGAGATCAGGAACCTTACAGAGGAAGGCGAGAGACTTCATCCACAATGACTGCTTTTTTGCTATATTGGCTTTGGATGCACATATAAGATCTTTCTTGAGATCCATCAGGTGCTGACAATCTAAGCCACAGCCTCACACAAAGCCAAGAGGCTGATTCAGACACATCCCTTTGCAAAGCAATTAAGCAAAGAGCCACAGGTGATGCCTGTTCGTTTGCATTTGAAAATGGTTTTCTTGAGGCTTCACAAAGGGGTGTCCTGAGGCAAACACCTTGCTGACATCCAGGGAAACAGAACAATAGGTAAGCAAAAGGCCCAAAGCAGGCTTTCTCCACTGAGACTTTACTGGGCCCACTGATATCTGAGTTTTCTGAGATGCTCGCCATTCCTTTCAGCTATCCAGCACATGGCCATGTCACCAAGCTTGGAGGTGGTACATATCTTGGACACAAAACCATGAGCCTATTCTGAAGAGTGGCCAGAATTCAGGAAGAAAACAGGACATTAGGAAGATAGGAGGTGTTGCCCATGGATAAGGCAAGCTGCAGTCCATTCATAAATTGAGCAGGATGAATGCTGGAAGCTTTCTACTAGACAGGACACATCCATTGATGCATTCTCTTTTCTAATGTCTACAACCACGGACACAGTGGGATACACAGACATAGCAACACTCGCCTTGTCAAAAGACATGCTAGAAACAGTCCACTTTGAACCAAACAATTTTCCTTTCCTACCTCTTCTCACAACATTAGACAAAAACCACAAATTCACACCCACACCCACAAAGCCACCTCCTTCCCCCAAGGAGGTCTGTGACTACCCGCAGTGTCCTCTGACTGGTGGGCCATACTATGTTCCCCCGAAATGGCCTGTCCTGTCTCAGATCTGGCCTCCTTGGCCACTTCTGTGAAGTTGACAGGAGCCAGGGGTGAGCCACTACCTGCTTTCCCAGGAAAGACCCCCTTCGGAGCTTTCCTGGCAATTGGCCATCCTCACATCTGTAGGTACCAAGAAAGACTGACTCTGTCCTTGGTAAATCCAGACAAGTGAGCCCACTGGGACTGGCACTGGGACTGCCTCTGGGTGCCTGGCTTCCTGGATCCCAAGTTCAGAGAGTTCCATCACCAAGGAAGTGTGGTGAGGTCACTTCCTTCAGGAACTGAATGAGGTCACTGCCTTGGAAACCACTTTGTCCTAACTGTTGCTTCTAAGGGTCTCATGAGATGGAGGCTGCCCCTTCTTCCTGTGACACTTTCACAAGTTAGAATGGTATATCAACCATAGGCACCCAGGAAAAGCTCTCCACACAGGCCTGGTTGGGTCCATCTTGTCTACATTAAGAAGAGAGAGGCTCATTCAGACACATCCCTTCATCCTGACCAGGTTGTCTGCCACCGAAGATGACTTTTGCTCTCTCAGATCCTTCCTAGCTGCCTACATCTTCTCCAGGGATCATTTCTCCATGGACCTTTGAGGTTCTCAGCAGGTGGAAGATCCCCTACATTCTTGTATTGTAAGACCAACTCTGTCCCTGCTCTTCTGTAAAGTTAGATTGAGGGAACAGTGTATGCTTGGGGTTAAGAACATGTTCCATTTGGGTTAGGAAACATTCTGCTGGATGAAGAATGGTATTGGGAACCTGTGATATTTATAATAATACCGAGGTGAAATATATGTATGAAAACAGAAATCTAAGTAAGATTTGAAGGCCAGAAGGGCATTGGGCCCTTGATTGGGATACTTAGCTTTGAATTACATTCTGTACAGATGTCTCTGATAAATCCATATACAATGGCACAGGACCTTGTACCTTGGATGATTCAATGTAGAAGAGAACATCCAGTCAAAAAGGGATAGTAGGTAGGATTAGGAAGATAGTAGGTTTAGGAAGAAGAGTGAGTATAACATTTGGACCAAAAGTTCTTTAGCAATAGGCTGTCTGTTAGAGAGTGAATGTAAATATCAGCACATGTGAAGAGTCAGTCACAATGATGAACTGGGGAAAATCGGTAGGAAAGCAAAAATGAATATTGACATTAGGAAATCAGGCAAAGTATAAAGTGAGTGATAGGATTAGACATTTTCAACAGGGTTGAGGTTGAATATATAATCTCAGGCAGAAACAAATGTGTAGTCACAAATAAAATTGACATTTGAGAGCATTAAGCAACCTGGACAAGGATGTTTTAGTAATCCATGCTCACTTTCCAATTAGGCTTTGGTACAATCATAAGTGTGACCTTTGCATTTTGTGTGCAGAATATCACTGTGATACACTGTATATGTAGATAAGGTGATGTATTTCTTTCACCATTTTTGGGAGCAATATTTTGAAGACCTATAAATTAGCATTCGGGGGTACAAATAGGTGTACCCTGGGTCTGTGAGTATAGAGATAATGCATGAATAGACCATACTGTGAATGAAGAATATAAATGGTTAAAATTTGAATACTGGATTGAATTGATATCTGAAAATATATAGGAAATCTTATAGTGATACGGGATCATTCATGCCAACCAGTTATACATCTAATGGTAATATTAGGGTTATGGTTTACCCTTAATGGTGTGTGAGTTTTGCTTCAAAAGTGATTATGGAAATCCAAAATAATGTGTTTGGAAAGAAGTCTCATTAAAAGACCAGTCAAGAAACATGAAGGGATACATGTGTTCTGAAGTAGGATTTGATTGAAAGTGAACCAAATGCCTAGAAATTTGTGAACTTGAGGATGAAACATATATTCTATGATGTGTATCAACTAAAGAAATACTAATGTTCCAGTGTTGAATAAAAATGAATGTCAAAATACACATCATGTCCCATAGGAGTCTACTTGCATTGATGTTAAACAGGGTCAGATACTGTAGAAATGTTAGGATTTCTCTGCACAATTCACTGAAGTTAGTTTTCAGTACTAGAAAACAAATATGTATTTCAGGTGGATGAATATTTCTGAGACTAATCTTGTGAAAAGTTGCTTATAAATCCACATACATGTACATAAATTTAGGGAGTGTTAAATAAGACACATATATTTTATATTTTGAATAATCTGGAGAGTGTGTGTGTGTATATATACATATATATATACACACAAAACACACACACACAGACACATTAAAAATTAGAAATATATATGCCAATTGAAATTCATCATGAAATATATATCATCCACAGATCCAAAAATATTTATTTTACTGAACATGGATTTATGTATCATGTTGTTCAAGTAGGAAGCTTACCCATAGGTTGATTTTCAGTTCCAACAGCATTTAGGAGGAGTGATCTCTTCTCACAGTTTGTATCTGCCAAGTCAGCCACCTCACAAGAATGTAGCTGGGAAACCAGGTAGGATTCTATATGTGCATGTAAAAATACATGTGTTGAATAGGATACAGAGAAAGGGAGACAGGAATTCACATACATGTTTACTTTAAAAACACATGGAGAACTATTACATTGGACTAGATTCATAACACCTACTGTTTATAATGCAAAAGGCCTGTCCAACTACACACCATGCCTCCTCTGAACTGCTTGTATTTCTATTCTGTTTGGGTTATTTTTCTCCATCATATTAGGATTCGTAGTCAGAGTCTAGTAGGGTATGGGTTAGTGTCAGGGATTCAGTATTTGGAATGGAAAATAGGAAAATGAATCCAATGTGTATGCAAATATGTGCTACCCAAAAATCTTCCCACCTTCATCCAGAACAATGCCTTGACATTACCCTCGCCCCAAGTAAGATGCAATTGGAGGAGAAGAGTTAGAAAATCTTTGAATACATATGTGGAATGAAAAATGCTCAGGAGTTCACAACTTTGGAGGTGGTAGAGGAGTTTCCATAAGTAAGGGACAGGATAAACACTCCACAAACATGGAGCTCTGCTGGCCTAAAGACTTCTTGAGCAACTGCCTCTGAAGTTGGGCTCTTGAAATATATGTTGTTGTCAGGAGCTTTAGCTTCCTTTGTAGTGAGACCATCAAAGCTGGGTCTGCATCTATGTGACCTGGAGGACATGGTTTCTGATTTTCCAATGAACATGAGGCAGAAGTGCTGAATTCTCTCTTTGTAGGTAAACTGTGGCCACTGGGGGCTAAGTGTCTCCCCGTGGGGACTGTGAATCCATTTGGTAATCCTCATCTTTCTTGGTGTTTCTTGCTGCTACACTAGGAGTTTAAAATTTCCTTCACGAAATACAAGGAGTTCAACTGGGACACAGTGGTGGAGGGAATTCTGTGAAGTGTGGTGGGTCAAGGTCCTAGGAGTATGCACCAACCAGGCTTCTATCCCACAGAGCTTGCCCTCTTGACCATAGCAACCTCATTCTGAACATTGCCCTGAAACCTCTCCATATAACAAGATGCCTTTACATACAAGGGTCTGCTGGCTGCACCATGTCAGTCACAAGCCATTTGGAAGCCCATGGCAGATCCACATGGCCCCACCACAGATGTTTTATCACACACCTGCACACCACTGCTCTAGGCCCACTAATCAGCAGGCCCCAACTTACTGACATCTCTTTTCTACACCATTTTCATGCAACCCAGTCAATCAAGGCACCTGCATGGTACACTCATGATCAGCAACAGGACATCCAAAAGTTCTCCAGTGCCACCTGGTGGGAATTTCGAAGATTGCATGGTATTTATCTAGCCATTTTTAAATTATGAAGTTGGAGTCACTGTGGGTTTCCATTCATTCAGGAACCATTAAATGGTGAGGAAGATCATTTCAATGAAAGCTCTGGAGAACTCTCACAAACAAGGCTTCCCAAAGAGTGGCCAAAAAGTCACATGAAACCAGGCCCACTGAGGTCTACAATGTGAGGTCCACGTGTGTCTTGACTCTCAACTATGGCTGCCAGGTCTTTAAGAATAAAATCATGTTATATCCTGGCTGATATTCCCAGTGTTTTGTGGAAAGTCACCCTGGGCTTCTATCTCAGTTTCCAAGGGTGACTCTCATGCGTGACCTCCAATAATCCCAACACAATTCATGGCAATACTTCTCTGAGGTCAGTTCCAGAACTCAGTCTCCAAGGGGAATCACACCAGAGTTCAAGCCCAGGGGGACCCAGTCATCTCTTCCACAGCCACACAAATGACCACAATTCAAACCGAAACACTGCCACAAGGCCCTCATCTTCTTCAATATAGACAATCCTCACAACCTCTGGCTGGAGGTTTCCAGGAGGGGAACAGCCTAAGACAGTGTTTACAATAAGCTTCCTTGCCCCTCATTAGCCTAATGTCAGGGTGGCCTGTACACCCTTCCTTTGAACCAGGAGTGATCAAATAGTCCTGCCTTTAATACTGCTCAGCTTCTTCACATTGAGGCCTGCTGATGGTGGGGTATAGATTCTTTGTGTGAATTGGAGTCATGAGAAAATCTAAGCACATAATGCCTAGCCGCTGCAGGGCTTTGAAGAACTCATTTGACCCAAAGGATCCCTATTCTCACTTGATGGAGATCAGGAACCTTACAAAGGAAGGAGAGAGACTTCATCCACAATGACTGCTTTTTTGCTCTATTGGCTTTGGATGCACATATAAGATCTTTCTTGAGATCCATCAGGTGCTGACAATCTAAGCCACAGCCTCACACAGGGCCAAGAGGCTGATTCAGACACATCCCTTTGCAAAGCAATTAAGCAAAGAGCCACAGGTGATGCCTGTTCGTTTGCATTTGAAAATGGTTTTCTTGAGGCTTCACAAAGGGGTGTCCTGAGGCAAACACCTTGCTGACATCCAGGGAAACAGAACAATAGGTAAGCAAAAGGCCCAAAGCAGGCTTTCTCCACTGAGACTTTACTGGGCCCACTGATATCTGAGTTTTCTGAGATGCTCGCCATTCCTTTCAGCTATCCAGTACATGGCCATGTCACCAAGCTTGGAGGTGGTACATATCTTGGACACAAAACCATGAGCCTATTCTGAAGAGTGGCCAGAATTCAGGAAGAAAACAGGACATTAGGAAGATAGGAGGTGTTGCCCATGGATAAGGCAAGCTGCAGTCCATTCATAAATTGAGCAGGATGAATGCTGGAAGCTTTCTACTAGACAGGACACATCCATTGATGCATTCTCTTTTCTAATGTCTACAACCACGGACACAGTGGGATACACAGACATAGCAACACTCGCCTTGTCAAAAGACATGCTAGAAACAGTCCACTTTGAACCAAACAAACCTCCTTTCCTACATCTTCTCACAACATTAGACAAAACCACAAATTCACACCCACACCCACAAAGCCACCTCCTTCCCCCAAGGAGGTCTGTCACTACCCGCAGTGTCCTCTGACTGGTGGGCCATACTATGTTCCCCCGAAATGGCCTGTCCTGTCTCAGATCTGGCCTCCTTGGCCACTTCTGTGAAGTTGACAGGAGCCAGGGTGAGCCACTACCTGCTTTCCCAGGAAAGACCCCCTTTGGAGCTTTCCTGGCAATTGGCCATCCTCACATCTGTAGGTACCAAGAAAGACTGACTCTGTCCGTGGTAAATCCAGACAAGTGACCCCACTGGGACTGGCACTGGGACTGCCTCTGGGTGCCTGGCTTCCTGGATCCCAAGTTCAGAGAGTTCCATCACCAAGGAAGTGTGGTGAGGTCACTTCCTTCAGGAACTGAATGAGGTCACTGCCTTGGAAACCACTTTGTCCTAACTGTTGCTTCTAAGGGTCTCATGAGATGGAGGCTGCCCCTTCTTCCTGTGACACTTTCACAAGTTAGAATGGTACGTCAACCATAGGCACCCAGGAAAAGCTCTCCACACAGGCCTGGTTTGGTCCATCTTGTCTACATTAAGAAGAGAGAGGCTCATTCAGACACATCCCTTCAGTCTGACCAGGTTGTCTGCCACCGAAGATGACTTTTGCTCTTTCAGATCCTTCCTAGCTGCCTAAATCTTCTCCAGGGATCATTTCTCCATGGACCTTTGAGGTTCTCAGCAGGTGGAAGATCCCCTACATTCTTGTATTGTAAGACCAACTCTGTCCCTGCTCTTCTGTAAAGTTAGATTGAGGGAACAGTGTATGCTTGGGGTTAAGAACATGTTCCATTTGGGTTAGGAAACATTCTGCTGGATGAAGAATGGTATTGGGAACCTGTGATATTTATAATAATACCGAGGTGAAATATATGTATGAAAACAGAAATCTAAGTAAGATTTGAAGGCCAGAAGGGCATTGGGCCCTTGATTGGGATACTTAGCTTTGAAATACATTCTGCACAGATGTCTCTGATAAATCCATATACAATGGCATAGGACCTTATACCTTAAATGATTCAATGTAGAAGAGAACATGCAGTCAAAAAGGGATAGTAGGTAGGATTAGGAAGATAGTCAGTAGGTTTAGGAAGAAGGGTGAGTATAAAATCTGGACCAAAATTTCTTTAGCAATAGGCTGTCTGTTAGAGAGTGAATGTAAATTTCAGCACATGTGAAGAGTCAGTCACAATGATGAACTGGGGAAAATAGGTAGGAAAGCAAAAATGAATATTGACATTAGGAAATCAGGCAAAGTATAAAGTGAGTGATAGGATTAGACATTTTCAACAGGGTTGAGGTTGAATATATAATCTTCGGCAGAAACAAATGTGTAGTCACAAATAAAATTGACATTTGAGAGCATTAGGCAACCTGGACAAGGATGTTTTAGTAATCTATGCTCACTTTCCAATTAGGCTTTGGTACAATCATAAGTGTGACCTTTGCATTTTGTGTGCAGAATATCACTGTGATACAATGTATATGTAGATAAGGTGATGTGAGTATTTCTTTCTCCATTTTTGGGAGCAATATTTTGAAGACCTATAAATTAGCATTCAGGGGTACAAATAGGTGTACCCTGGGTCTGTGAGTATGGAGATAATGCATGAATAGACCATACTGTGAATGAAGAATATAAATGGTTCAAATTTGAATACTGGATTGAATTGATATCTGAAAATATATAGGAAATCTTATACTGATACGGGATCATTCATGCCAACCAGTTATACATCTAATGGTAATATTAGGGTTATGGTTTACCCTTAATGGTGTGTGAGTTTTGCTTCAAAAGTGATTATGGAAATCCAAAATAATGTGTTTGGAAAGAAGTCTCATTAAAAGACCAGTCAAGAAACATGAAGGGATACATGTGTTCTGAAGTAGGATTTGATTGAAAGTGAACCAAATGCCTAGAAATTTGTGAACTTGAGGATGAAATATATATCCTATGATGTGTATCAACTGAAGAAATACTAATGTACCAGTGTTGAATAAAAATGAATGTCAAAATACACATCATGTCCCATAGGAGTCTACTTGCATTGATGTTAAACAGGGTCAGTTACTGTAGAAATGTTAGGATTTCTTTGCACCATTCACTGAAGTTAGTTTTCAGTACTAGAAAAAAAATATGTATTTCAGGTGGATGAATATTTCTGAGACTAATCTTGTGAAAAGTTGCTTATAAATCCACATACGTGTACATAAATTTAGGGAGTGTAAAATAAGACACATATATTTTATATTTTTAATAATCTGGAGAGTGTGTGTGTGAGTATATATACATATATATATATATATATATATATATATATATATATATATATATACACACACAAAACACACACACACAGACACATTAAAAAGTAGAAATATATATGCCAATTGAAATTCATCATGAAATATATATCATCCACAGATCCAAAAATATTTATTTTACTGAACATGGATTTATGTATCATGTTGTTCAAGTAGGAAGCTTACCCATAGGTTGATTTTCAGTTCCAACAGCATTTAGGAGGAGTGATCTCTTCTCACAGTTTGTATCTGCCAAGTCAGCCACCTCACAAGAATGTAGCTAAAAACCAGGTAGGATTCTATATGTGCATGTAAAAATACATGTGTTGAATAGGCTACAGAGAAAGGGAGACAGGAATTCACATACTTGTTAACTTTAAAAACACATGGAGAACTATTACATTGGACTAGATTCATAACACCTACTCTTTATAATGCAAAAGGCCTGTCCAACTACACACCATGCCTCCTCTGAAGTGCTTGTATTTCTATTCTGTTTGGGTTATTTTTCTCCATCATATTAGGATTCGTAGTCAGAGTCTAGTAGGGTATGGGTTAGTGTCAGGGATTCAGTATTTGGAATGAAAAATAGGAAAATGAATCCAATGTGTATTCAAATATGTGCTACCCAAAAATCTTCCCACCTTCATCCAGAACAATGCCTTGACATTACCCTCACCCCAAGTAAGATGCAATTGGAGGAGAAGAGTTAGAAAATCTTTGAATACATATGTGGAATGAAAAATGCTCAGGAGTTCACAACTTTGGAGGTGGTAGAGGAGTTTCCATAAGTAAGGGACAAGATAAACACTCCACAAACATGGAGCTCTGCTGGCCTAAAGACTTCTTGAGCAACTGCCTCTGAGGTTGGGCTCTTGAAACATATGTTGTTGTCAGGAGCTTTAGCTTCCTTTGTAGTGAGACCATCAAAGCTGGGTCTGCATCTATGTGACCTGGAGGACATGGTTTCTGATTTTCCAATGAACATGAGGCAGAAGTGCTGAATTCTCTCTTTGTAGGTAAACTGTGGCCACTGGGGGCTAAGTGTCTCCCCGTGGGGACTGTGAATCCATTTGGTAATCCTCATCTTTCTTGGTGTTTCTTGCTGCTACACTAGGAGTTTAAAATTTCCTTCACGAAATACAAGGAGTTCAACTGGGACACAGTGGTGGAGGGAATTCTGTGAAGTGTGGTGGGTCAAGGTCCTAGGAGTATGCACCAACCAGGCTTCTATCCCACAGAGCTTGCCCTCTTGACCATAGAAACCTCATTCTGAACATTGCCCTGAAACCTCTCCATATAACAAGATGCCTTTACATACAAGGGTCTGCTGGCTGCACCATGTCAGTCACAAGCCATTTGGAAGCCCATGGCAGATCCACATGGCCCCACCACAGATGTTTTATCACACACCTGCACACCACTGCTCTAGGCCCACTAATCAGCAGGCCCCAACTTACTGGCATCTCTTTCTAAACCATTTTCATGCAACCCAGTCAATCAAGGCCCCTGCATGGTACACTCATGATCAGCAACAGGACATCCAAAAGTTCTCCAGTGCCACCTGGTGGGAATTTCAAAGATTGCATGGTATTTATCTACCCATTTTTAAAGGATGAAGTCCGAGGCACTGTGGGTTTCCATTCATTCAGGAACCATTAAATGGTGAGGAAGATCATTTCAATGAAAGCTCTGGAGAACTCTCACAAACAAGGCTTCCCAAAGAGTGGCCAAAAAGTCACATGAAACCAGGCCCACTGAGGTCTACAATGTGAGGTCCATGTGTGTCTTGACTCTCAACTATGGCTGCCAGGTCTTTAAGAATAAAATCATGTTATATCCTGGCTGAGATTCCCAGTGTTTTGTGGAAAGTCACCCTGGGCTTCTATCTCAGTTTCCAAGGGTGACTCTCATGCGTGACCTCCAATAATCCCAACACAATTCATGGCAATACTTCTCTGAGGTCAGTTCCAGAACTCAGTCTCCAAGGGGAATCACACCAGAGTTCAAGCCCAGGGGGACCCAGTCATCTCTTCCACAGCCACACAAATGACCACAATTCAAACCGAAACACTGCCACAAGGCCCTCATCTTCTTCAATATAGACAATCCTCACAACCTCTGGCTGGAGGTTTCCAGGAGGGGAACAGCCTAAGACAGTGTTTACAATAAGCTTCCTTGCCCCTCATTAGCCTAATGTCAGGGTGGCCTGTACACCCTTCCTTTGAACCAGGAGTGATCAAATAGTCCTGCCTTTAATACTGCTCAGCTTCTTCACATTGAGGCCTGCTGATGGTGGGGTATAGATTCTTTGTGTGAATTGGAGTCATGAGAAAATCTAAGCACATAATGCCTAGCCGCTGCAGGGCTTTGAAGAACTCATTTGACCCAAAGGATCCCTATTCTCACTTGATGGAGATCAGGAACCTTACAGAGGAAGGCGAGAGACTTCATCCACAATGACTGCTTTTTTGCTATATTGGCTTTGGATGCACATATAAGATCTTTCTTGAGATCCATCAGGTGCTGACAATCTAAGCCACAGCCTCACACAGGGCCAAGAGGCTGATTCAGACACATCCCTTTGCAAAGCAATTAAGCAAAGAGCCACAGGTGATGCCTGTTCGTTTGCATTTGAAAATGGTTTTCTTGAGGCTTCACAAAGGGGTGTCCTGAGGCAAACACCTTGCTGACATCCAGGGAAACAGAACAATAGGTAAGCAAAAGGCCCAAAGCAGGCTTTTTCCACTGAGACTTTACTGGGCCCACTGATATCTGAGTTTTCTGAGATGCTCGCCATTCCTTTCAGCTATCAAGTACATGGCCATGTCACCAAGCTTGGAGGTGGTACATATCTTGGACACAAAACCATGAGCCTATTCTGAAGAGTGGCCAGAATTCAGGAAGAAAACAGGACATTAGGAAGATAGGAGGTGTTGCCCATGGATAAGGCAAGCTGCAGTCCATTCATAAATTGAGCAGGATGAATGCTGGAAGCTTTCTACTAGACAGGACACATCCATTGATGCATTCTCTTTTCTAATGTCTACAACCACGGACACAGTGGGATACACAGACATAGCAACACTCGCCTTGTCAAAAGACATGCTAGAAACAGTCCACTTTGAACCAAACAAACCTCCTTTCCTACCTCTTCTCACAACATTAGACAAAACCCCAAATTCACACCCACACCCACAAAGCCACCTCCTTCCCCCAAGGAGGTCTGTGACTACCCGCAGTGTCCTCTGACTGGTGGGCCTTACTATGTTCCCCTGAAATGGCCTGTCCTGTCTCAGATCTGGCCTCCGTGGCCACTTCTGTGAAGTTGACAGGAGCCAGGTGTGAGCCACTACCTGCTTTCCCAGGAAAGACCCCCTTCGGAGCTTTCCTGGCAATTGGCCATCCTCACATCTGTAGGTACCAAGAAAGACTGACTCTGCCCGTGGTAAATCCAGACAAGTGAGCCCACTGGGACTGGCACTGGGACTGCCTCTGGGTGCCTGGCTTCCTGGATCCCAAGTTCAGAGAGTTCCATCACCAAGCAAGTGTGGTGAGGTCACTTCCTTCAGGAACTGAATGAGGTCACTGCCTTGGAAACCACTTTGTCCTAACTGTTGCTTCTAAGGGTCTCATGAGATGGAGGCTGCCCCTTCTTCCTGTGACACTTTCACAAGTTAGAATGGTATATCAACCATAGGCACCCAGGAAAAGCTCTCCACACAGGCCTGGTTGGGTCCATCTTGTCTACATTAAGAAGAGAGAGGCTCATTCAGACACATCCCTTCATCCTGACCAGGTTGTCTGCCACCGAAGATGACTTTTGCTCTCTCAGATCCTTCCTAGCTGCCTACATCTTCTCCAGGGATCATTTCTCCATGGACCTTTGAGGTTCTCAGCAGGTGGAAGATCCCCTACATTCTTGTATTGTAAGACCAACTCTGTCCCTGCTCTTCTGTAAAGTTAGATTGAGGGAACAGTGTATGCTTGGGGTTAAGAACATGTTCCATTTGGGTTAGGAAACATTCTGCTGGATGAAGAATGGTATTGGGAACCTGTGATATTTATAATAATACCGAGGTGAAATATATGTATGAAAACAGAAATCTAAGTAAGATTTGAAGGCCAGAAGGGCATTGGGCCCTTGATTGGGATACTTAGCTTTGAATTACATTCTGTACAGATGTCTCTGATAAATCCATATACAATGGCACAGGACCTTGTACCTTGGATGATTCAATGTAGAAGAGAACATCCAGTCAAAAAGGGATAGTAGGTAGGATTAGGAAGATAGTAGGTTTAGGAAGAAGAGTGAGTATAACATTTGGACCAAAAGTTCTTTAGCAATAGGCTGTCTGTTAGAGAGTGAATGTAAATGTCAGCACATGTGAAGAGTCAGTCACAATGATGAACTGGGGAAAATCGGTAGGAAAGCAAAAATGAATATTGACATTAGGAAATCAGGCAAAGTATAATGTGAGTGATAGGATTAGACATTTTTAAGAGGGTTGAGGTTGAATATATATTCTTAGGCAGAAACCAATGTGTAGTCACAAATAAAATTGACATTTGAGAGCATGAGGCAACCTGGACAAGGATGTTTTTAGTAATCCATGCTCACTTTCCAATTAGTCTTTGGAACAATCATAAGTGTGACCTTTGCATTTTGTGTGCAGAATATCAGTGTGATACAATGTATATGTAGATAAGGTGATGTGAGTATTTCTTTCACTATTTTTGGGAGCAATATGTTGAAGACCTATAAATTAGCATTCAGGGGTACAAATAGGTGTACCCTGGGTCTGTGAGTATAGAGATAATGCATGAATAGACCATACTGTGAATGAAGAATATAAATAGTTAAAATTTAAATAATGGATTGAATTGATATCTGAAAATATATAGGAAATCTTATACCGACACAGGATCATTCATGCCAACCCGTTATACATCTAATAGTAATATTAGGGTTATGGTTTACCCTTAATGGTGTGTGAGTTTTGCTTCAAAAGTGATTATGGAAATCCAAAATAATGTGTTTGGAAAGAAGTCTCATTAAAAGACCAGTCAAGAAACATGAAGGGATACATGTGTTCTGAAGTAGGATTTGATTGAAAGTGAACCAAATGCCTAGAAATTTGTGAACTTGAGGATGAAATATATATCCTATGATGTGCATCAACTAAGAAATACTAATGTACCAGTGTTGAATAAAAATGAATTTCAAAATAAACATCATGTCCCATTGGAGTCTACTTGCATTGATGTTAAACAGGGTCAGTTACTGTAGAAATGTTAGGATTTCTTTGCACCATTCACTGAAGTCAGTATTCAGTACTAGAAAACAAATATGTATTTCAGGTGGATGAATATTTCTGAGACTAATCTTGTGAAAAGTTGCTTATAAATCCACATACATGTACATAAATTTAGAGAGTGTAAAATAAGACACATATATTTTATATTTTGAATAATCTGGAGAGTGTGTGTGTGTGTATATATACATATATACATACACACTAAACACACACACACAGACACATTAAAAAGTAGAAATATATATGCCAATTGAAATTCATCATGAAATATATATCATCCACAGATCCAAAAATATTTATTTTACTGAACATGGATTTATGTATCATGTTGTTCAAGTAGGAAGCTTACCCATAGGTTGATTTTCAGTTCCAACAGCATTTAGGAGGAGTGATCTCTTCTCACAGTTTGTATCTGCCAAGTCAGCCACCTCACAAGAATGTAGCTGGGAAACCAGGTAGGATTCTATATGTGCATGTAAAAATACATGTGTTGAATAGGATACAGAGAAAGGGAGACAGGAATTCACATACTTGTTAACTTTAAAAACACATGGAGAACTATTACATTGGACTAGATTCATAACACCTACTCTTTATAATGCACAAGGCCTGTCCAACTACACATTATGCCTCCTCTGAAGTGCTTGTATTTCTATTCTGTTTGGGTTATTTTTCTCCATCATATTAGGATTCGTAGTCAGAGTCTAGTAGGGTATGGGTTAGTGTCAGGGATTCAGTATTTGGAATGGAAAATAGGAAAATGTATCCAATGTGTATGCAAATATGTGCTACCCAAAAATCTTCCCACCTTCATCCAGAACAATGCCTTGACATTACCCTCGCCCCAAGTAAGATGCAATTGGAGGAGAAGAGTTAGAAAATCTTTGAATACATATGTGGAATGAAAAATGCTCAGGAGTTCACAACTTTGGAGGTGGTAGAGGAGTTTCCATAAGTAAGGGACAGGATAAACACTCCACAAACATGGAGCTCTGCTGGCCTAAAGACTTCTTGAGCAACTGCCTCTGAGGTTGGGCTCTTGAAATATATGTTGTTGTCAGGAGCTTTAGCTTCCTTTGTAGTGAGACCATCAAAGCTGGGTCTGCATCTATGTGACCTGGAGGACATGGTTTCTGATTTTCCAATGAACATGAGGCAGAAGTGCTGAATTCTCTCTTTGTAGGTAAACTGTGGCCACTGGGGGCTAAGTGTCTCCCCGTGGGGACTGTGAATCCATTTGGTAATCCTCATCTTTCTTGGTGTTTCTTGCTGCTACACTAGGAGTTTAAATTTTCCTTCACGAAATACAAGGAGTTCAACTGGGACACAGTGGTGGAGGGAATTCTGTGAAGTGTGGTGGGTCAAGGTCCTAGGAGTATGCACCAACCAGGCTTCTATCCCACAGAGCTTGCCCTCTTGACCATAGCAACCTCATTCTGAACATTGCCCTGAAACCTCTCCATATAACAAGATGCCTTTACATACAAGGGTCTGCTGGCTGCACCATGTCACTCACAAGCCATTTGGAAGCCCATGGCAGATCCACATGGCCCCACCACAGATGTTTTATCACACACCTGCACACCACTGCTCTAGGCCCACTAATCAGCAGGCCCCAACTTACTGGCTTCTCTTTCTAAACCATTTTCATGCAACCCAGTCAATCAAGGCCCCTGCATGGTACACTCATGATCAGCAACAGGACATCCAAAAGTTCTCCAGTGCCACCTGGTGGGAATTTCAAAGATTGCATGGTATTTATCTAGCCATTTTTAAAGGATGAAGTTGGAGGCACTGTGGGTTTCCATTCATTCAGGAACCATTAAATGGTGAGGAAGATCATTTCAATGAAAGCTCTGGAGAACTCTCACAAACAAGGCTTCCCAAAGAGTGGCCAAAAAGTCACATGAAACCAGGCCCACTGAGGTCTACAATGTGAGGTCCATGTGTGTCTTGACTCTCAACTATGGCTGCCAGGTCTTTAAGAATAAAATCATGTTATATCCTGGCTGAGATTCCCAGTGTTTTGTGGAAAGTCACCCTGGGCTTCTATCTCAGTTTCCAAGGGTGACTCTCATGCGTGACCTCCAATAATCCCAACACAATTCATGGCAATACTTCTCTGAGGTCAGTTCCAGAACTCAGTCTCCAAGGGGAATCACACCAGAGTTCAAGCCCAGGGGGACCCAGTCATCTCTTCCACAGCCACACAAATGACCACAATTCAAACCGAAACACTGCCACAAGGCCCTCATCTTCTTCAATATAGACAATCCTCACAACCTCTGGCTGGAGGTTTCCAGGAGGGGAACAGCCTAAGACAGTGTTTACAATAAGCTTCCTTGCCCCTCATTAGCCTAATGTCAGGGTGGCCTGTACACCCTTCCTTTGAACCAGGAGTGATCAAATAGTCCTGCCTTTAATACTGCTCAGCTTCTTCACATTGAGGCCTGCTGATGGTGGGGTATAGATTCTTTGTGTGAATTGGAGTCATGAGAAAATCTAAGCACATAATGCCTAGCCGCTGCAGGGCTTTGAAGAACTCATTTGACCCAAAGGATCCCTATTCTCACTTGATGGAGATCAGGAACCTTACAGAGGAAGGCGAGAGACTTCATCCACAATGACTGCTTTTTTGCTATATTGGCTTTGGATGCACATATAAGATCTTTCTTGAGATCCATCAGGTGCTGACAATCTAAGCCACAGCCTCACACAGGGCCAAGAGGCTGATTCAGACACATCCCTTTGCAAAGCAATTAAGCAAAGAGCCACAGGTGATGCCTGTTCGTTTGCATTTGAAAATGGTTTTCTTGAGGCTTCACAAAGGGGTGTCCTGAGGCAAACACCTTGCTGACATCCAGGGAAACAGAACAATAGGTAAGCAAAAGGCCCAAAGCAGGCTTTTTCCACTGAGACTTTACTGGGCCCACTGATATCTGAGTTTTCTGAGATGCTGGCCATTCCTTTCAGCTATCCAGTACATGGCCATGTCACCAAGCTTGGAGGTGGTACATATCTTGGACACAAAACCATGAGCCTATTCTGAAGAGTGGCCAGAATTCAGGAAGAAAACAGGACATTAGGAAGATAGGAGGTGTTGCCCATGGATAAGGCAAGCTGCAGTCCATTCATAAATTGAGCAGGATGAATGCTGGAAGCTTTCTACTAGACAGGACACATCCATTGATGCATTCTCTTTTCTAATGTCTACAACCACGGACACAGTGGGATACACAGACATAGCAACACTCGCCTTGTCAAAAGACATGCTAGAAACAGTCCACTTTGAACCAAACAAACCTCCTTTCCTACCTCTTCTCACAACATTAGACAAAACCCCAAATTCACACCCACACCCACAAAGCCACCTCCTTCCCCCAAGGAGGTCTGTGACTACCCGCAGTGTCCTCTGACTGGTGGGCCATACTATGTTCCCCCGAAATGGCCTGTCCTGTCTCAGATCTGGCCTCCTTGGCCACTTCTGTGAAGTTGACAGGAGCCAGGGGTGAGCCACTACCTGCTTTCCCAGGAAAGACCCCCTTCGGAGCTTTCCTGGCAATTGGCCATCCTCACATCTGTAGGTACCAAGAAAGACTGACTCTGCCCGTGGTAAATCCAGACAAGTGAGCCCACTGGGACTGGCACTGGGACTGCCTCTGGGTGCCTGGCTTCCTGGATCCCAAGTTCAGAGAGTTCCATCACCAAGCAAGTGTGGTGAGGTCACTTCCTTCAGGAACTGAATGAGGTCACTGCCTTGGAAACCACTTTGTCCTAACTGTTGCTTCTAAGGGTCTCATGAGATGGAGGCTGCCCCTTCTTCCTGTGACACTTTCACAAGTTAGAATGGTATATCAACCATAGGCACCCAGGAAAAGCTCTCCACATAGGCCTGGTTGGGTCCATCTTGTCTACATTAAGAAGAGAGAGGCTCATTCAGACACATCCCTTCATCCTGACCAGGTTGTCTGCCACCGAAGATGACTTTTGCTCTCTCAGATCCTTCCTAGCTGCCTACATCTTCTCCAGGGATCATTTCTCCATGGACCTTTGAGGTTCTCAGCAGGTGGAAGATCCCCTACATTCTTGTATTGTAAGACCAACTCTGTCCCTGCTCTTCTGTAAAGTTAGATTGAGGGAACAGTGTATGCTTGGGGTTAAGAACATGTTCCATTTGGGTTAGGAAACATTCTGCTGGATGAAGAATGGTATTGGGAACCTGTGATATTTATAATAATACCGAGGTGAAATATATGTATGAAAACAGAAATCTAAGTAAGATTTGAAGGCCAGAAGGGCATTGGGCCCTTGATTGGGATACTTAGCTTTGAATTACATTCTGTACAGATGTCTCTGATAAATCCATATACAATGGCACAGGACCTTGTACCTTGGATGATTCAATGTAGAAGAGAACATCCAGTCAAAAAGGGATAGTAGGTAGGATTAGGAAGATAGTAGGTTTAGGAAGAAGAGTGAGTATAACATTTGGACCAAAAGTTCTTTAGCAATAGGCTGTCTGTTAGAGAGTGAATGTAAATGTCAGCACATGTGAAGAGTCAGTCACAATGATGAACTGGGGAAAATCGGTAGGAAAGCAAAAATGAATATTGACATTAGGAAATCAGGCAAAGTATAATGTGAGTGATAGGATTAGACATTTTTAAGAGGGTTGAGGTTGAATATATATTCTTAGGCAGAAACAAATGTGTAGTCACAAATAAAATTGACATTTGAGAGCATGAGGCAACCTGGACAAGGATGTTTTTAGTAATCCATGCTCACTTTCCAATTAGGCTTTGGAACAATCATAAGTGTGACCTTTGCATTTTGTGTGCAGAATATCAGTGTGATACAATGTATATGTAGATAAGGTGATGTGAGTATTTCTTTCACTATTTTTGGGAGCAATATGTTGAAGACCTATAAATTAGCATTCAGGGGTACAAATAGGTGTACCCTGGGTCTGTGAGTATAGAGATAATGCATGAATAGACCATACTGTGAATGAAGAATATAAATAGTTAAAATTTAAATAATGGATTGAATTGATATCTGAAAATATATAGGAAATCTTATACCGACACAGGATCATTCATGCCAACCCGTTATACATCTAATAGTAATATTAGGGTTATGGTTTACCCTTAATGGTGTGTGAGTTTTGCTTCAAAAGTGATTATGGAAATCCAAAATAATGTGTTTGGAAAGAAGTCTCATTAAAAGACCAGTCAAGAAACATGAAGGGATACATGTGTTCTGAAGTAGGATTTGATTGAAAGTGAACCAAATGCCTAGAAATTTGTGAACTTGAGGATGAAATATATATCCTATGATGTGCATCAACTAAGAAATACTAATGTACCAGTGTTGAATAAAAATGAATTTCAAAATAAACATCATGTCCCATAGGAGTCTACTTGCATTGATGTTAAACAGGGTCAGTTACTGTAGAAATGTTAGGATTTCTTTGCACCATTCACTGAAGTCAGTATTCAGTACTAGAAAACAAATATGTATTTCAGGTGGATGAATATTTCTGAGACTAATCTTGTGAAAAGTTGCTTATAAATCCACATACATGTACATAAATTTAGGGAGTGTAAAATAAGACACATATATTTTATATTTTGAATAATCTGGAGAGTGTGTGTGTGTGTATATATACATATATATATACACACAAAACACACACACACAGACACATTAAAAAGTAGAAATATATATGCCAATTGAAATTCATCATGAAATATATATCATCCACAGATCCAAAAATATTTATTTTACTGAACATGGATTTATGTATCATGTTGTTCAAGTAGGAAGCTTACCCATAGGTTGATTTTCAGTTCCAACAGCATTTAGGAGGAGTGATCTCTTCTCACAGTTTGTATCTGCCAAGTCAGCCACCTCACAAGAATGTAGCTGGGAAACCAGGTAGGATTCTATATGTGCATGTAAAAATACATGTGTTGAATAGGATACAGAGAAAGGGAGACAGGAATTCACATACTTGTTAACTTTAAAAACACATGGAGAACTATTACATTGGACTAGATTCATAACACCTACTCTTTATAATGCAAAAGGCCTGTCCAACTACACACCATGCCTCCTCTGAACTGCTTGTATTTCTATTCTGTTTGGGTTATTTTTCTCCATCATATTAGGATTCGTAGTCAGAGTCTAGTAGGGTATGGGTTAGTGTCAGGGATTCAGTATTTGGAATGGAAAATAGGAAAATGTATCCAATGTGTATGCAAATATGTGCTACCCAAAAATCTTCCCACCTTCATCCAGAACAATGCCTTGACATTACCCTCGCCCCAAGTAAGATGCAATTGGAGGAGAAGAGTTAGAAAATCTTTGAATACATATGTGGAATGAAAAATGCTCAGGAGTTCACAACTTTGGAGGTGGTAGAGGAGTTTCCATAAGTAAGGGACAGGATAAACACTCCACAAACATGGAGCTCTGCTGGCCTAAAGACTTCTTGAGCAACTGCCTCTGAGGTTGGGCTCTTGAAATATATGTTGTTGTCAGGAGCTTTAGCTTCCTTTGTAGTGAGACCATCAAAGCTGGGTCTGCATCTATGTGACCTGGAGGACATGGTTTCTGATTTTCCAATGAACATGAGGCAGAAGTGCTGAATTCTCTCTTTGTAGGTAAACTGTGGCCACTGGGGGCTAAGTGTCTCCCCGTGGGGACTGTGAATCCATTTGGTAATCCTCATCTTTCTTGGTGTTTCTTGCTGCTACACTAGGAGTTTAAAATTTCCTTCACGAAATACAAGGAGTTCAACTGGGACACAGTGGTGGAGGGAATTCTGTGAAGTGTGGTGGGTCAAGGTCCTAGGAGTATGCACCAACCAGGCTTCTATCCCACAGAGCTTGCCCTCTTGACCATAGCAACCTCATTCTGAACATTGCCCTGAAACCTCTCCATATAACAAGATGCCTTTACATACAAGGGTCTGCTGGCTGCACCATGTCAGTCACAAACCATTTGGAAGCCCATGGCAGATCCACATGGCCCCACCACAGATGTTTTATCACACACCTGCACACCACTGCTCTAGGCCCACTAATCAGCAGGCCCCAACTTACTGGCATCTCTTTCTAAACCATTTTCATGCAACCCAGTCAATCAAGGCCCCTGCATGGTACACTCATGATCAGCAACAGGACATCCAAAAGTTCTCCAGTGCCACCTGGTGGGAATTTCAAAGATTGCATGGTATTTATCTAGCCATTTTTAAAGGATGAAGTCGGAGGCACTGTGGGTTTCCATTCATTCAGGAACCATTAAATGGTGAGGAAGATCATTTCAATGAAAGCTCTGGAGAACTCTCACAAACAAGGCTTCCCAAAGAGTGGCCAAAAAGTCACATGAAACCAGGCCCACTGAGGTCTACAATGTGAGGTCCATGTGTGTCTTGACTCTCAACTATGGCTGCCAGGTCTTTAAGAATAAAATCATGTTATATCCTGGCTGAGATTCCCAGTGTTTTGTGGAAAGTCACCCTGGGCTTCTATCTCAGTTTCCAAGGGTGACTCTCATGCGTGACCTCCAATAATCCCAACACAATTCATGGCAATACTTCTCTGAGGTCAGTTCCAGAACTCAGTCTCCAAGGGGAATCACACCAGAGTTCAAGCCCAGGGGGACCCAGTCATCTCTTCCACAGCCACACAAATGACCACAATTCAAACCGAAACACTGCCACAAGGCCCTCATCTTCTTCAATATAGACAATCCTCACAACCTCTGGCTGGAGGTTTCCAGGAGGGGAACAGCCTAAGACAGTGTTTACAATAAGCTTCCTTGCCCCTCATTAGCCTAATGTCAGGGTGGCCTGTACACCCTTCCTTTGAACCAGGAGTGATCAAATAGTCCTGCCTTTAATACTGCTCAGCTTCTTCACATTGAGGCCTGCTGATGGTGGGGTATAGATTCTTTGTGTGAATTGGAGTCATGAGAAAATCTAAGCACATAATGCCTAGCTGCTGCAGGGCTTTGAAGAACTCATTTGACCCAAAGGATCCCTATTCTCACTTGATGGAGGTCAGGAACCTTACAGAGGAAGGCGAGAGACTTCATCCACAATGACTGCTTTTTTGCTATATTGGCTTTGGATGCACATATAAGATCTTTCTTGAGATCCATCAGGTGCTGACAATCTAAGCCACAGCCTCACACAGGGCCAAGAGGCTGATTCAGACACATCCCTTTGCAAAGCAATTAAGCAAAGAGCCACAGGTGATGCCTGTTCGTTTGCATTTGAAAATGGTTTTCTTGAGGCTTCACAAAGGGGTGTCCTGAGGCAAACACCTTGCTGACATCCAGGGAAACAGAACAATAGGTAAGCAAAAGGCCCAAAGCAGGCTTTCTCCACTGAGACTTTACTAGGCCCACTGATATCTGAGTTTTCTGAGATGCTCGCCATTCCTTTCAGCTATCCAGTACATTGCCATGTCACCAAGCTTGGAGGTGGTACATATCTTGGACACAAAACCATGAGCCTATTCTGAAGAGTGGCCAGAATTCAGGAAGAAAACAGGACATTAGGAAGATAGGAGGTGTTGCCCATGGATAAGGCAAGCTGCAGTCCATTCATAAATTGAGCAGGATGAATGCTGGAAGCTTTCTACTAGACAGGACACATCCATTGATGCATTCTCTTTTCTAATGTCTACAACCACGGACACAGTGGGATACACAGACATAGCAACACTCGCCTTGTCAAAAGACATGCTAGAAACAGTCCACTTTGAACCAAACAAACCTCCTTTCCTACCTCTTCTCACAACATTAGACAAAACCCCAAATTCACACCCACACCCACAAAGCCACCTCCTTCCCCCAAGGAGGGCTGTGACTACCCGCAGTGTCCTCTGACTGGTGGGCCATACTATGTTCCCCCGAAATGGCCTGTCCTGTCTCAGATCTGGCCTCCGTGGCCACTTCTGTGAA
Source organism: Ictidomys tridecemlineatus (assembly GCF_052094955.1). Lineage (NCBI taxonomy): Eukaryota > Metazoa > Chordata > Mammalia > Rodentia > Sciuridae > Ictidomys > Ictidomys tridecemlineatus. Next base: position 136,937 of record NW_027526149.1, read on the forward strand.
GTTGACAGGAGCCAGGGGTGAGCCACTACCTGCTTTCCCAGGAAAGACCCCCTTCGGAGCTTTCCTGGCAATTGGCCATCCTCACATCTGTAGGTACCAAGAAAGACTGACTCTGCCCGTGGTAAATCCAGACAAGTGAGCCCACTGGGACTGGCACTGGGACTGCCTCTGGGTGCCTGGCTTCCTGGATCCCAAGTTCAGAGAGTTCCATCACCAAGCAAGTGTGGTGAGGTCACTTCCTTCAGGAACTGAATGAGGTCACTGCCTTGGAAACCACTTTGTCCTAACTGTTGCTTCTAAGGGTCTCATGAGATGGAGGCTGCCCCTTCTTCCTGTGACACTTTCACAAGTTAGAATAGTATATCAACCATAGGCACCCAGGAAAAGCTCTCCACACAGGCCTGGTTGGGTCCATCTTGTCTACATTAAGAAGAGAGAGGCTCATTGAGACACATCCCTTCATCCTGACCAGGTTGTCTGCCACCGAAGATGACTTTTGCTCTCTCAGATCCTTCCTAGCTGCCTACATCTTCTCCAGGGATCATTTCTCCATGGACCTTTGAGGTTCTCAGCAGGTGGAAGATCCCCTACATTCTTGTATTGTAAGACCAACTCTGTCCCTGCTCTTCTGTAAAGTTAGATTGAGGGAACAGTGTATGCTTGGGGTTAAGAACATGTTCCATTTGGGTTAGGAAACATTCTGCTGGATGAAGAATGGTATTGGGAACCTGTGATATTTATAATAATACCGAGGTGAAATATATGTATGAAAACAGAAATCTAAGTAAGATTTGAAGGCCAGAAGGGCATTGGGCCCTTGATTGGGATACTTAGCTTTGAATTACATTCTGTACAGATGTCTCTGATAAATCCATATACAATGGCACAGGACCTTGTACCTTGGATGATTCAATGTAGAAGAGAACATCCAGTCAAAAAGGGATAGTAGGTAGGATTAGGAAGATAGTAGGTTTAGGAAGAAGAGTGAGTATAACATTTGGACCAAAAGTTCTTTAGCAATAGGCTGTCTGTTAGAGAGTGAATGTAAATGTCAGCACATGTGAAGAGTCAGTCACAATGATGAACTGGGGAAAATCGGTAGGAAAGCAAAAATGAATATTGACATTAGGAAATCAGGCAAAGTATAATGTGAGTGATAGGATTAGACATTTTTAAGAGGGTTGAGGTTGAATATATATTCTTAGGCAGAAACCAATGTGTAGTCACAAATAAAATTGACATTTGAGAGCATGAGGCAACCTGGACAAGGATGTTTTTAGTAATCCATGCTCACTTTCCAATTAGGCTTTGGAACAATCATAAGTGTGACCTTTGCATTTTGTGTGCAGAATATCAGTGTGATACAATGTATATGTAGATAAGGTGATGTGAGTATTTCTTTCACTATTTTTGGGAGCAATATGTTGAAGACCTATAAATTAGCATTCAGGGGTACAAATAGGTGTACCCTGGGTCTGTGAGTATAGAGATAATGCATGAATAGACCATACTGTGAATGAAGAATATAAATGGTTAAAATTTAAATAATGGATTGAATTGATATCTGAAAATATATAGGAAATCTTATACCGACACAGGATCATTCATGCCAACCCGTTATACATCTAATAGTAATATTAGGGTTATGGTTTACCCTTAATGGTGTGTGAGTTTTGCTTCAAAAGTGATTATGGAAATCCAAAATAATGTGTTTGGAAAGAAGTCTCATTAAAAGACCAGTCAAGAAACATGAAGGGATACATGTGTTCTGAAGTAGGATTTGATTGAAAGTGAACCAAATGCCTAGAAATTTGTGAACTTGAGGATGAAATATATATCCTATGATGTGCATCAACTAAGAAATACTAATGTACCAGTGTTGAATAAAAATGAATTTCAAAATAAACATCATGTCCCATAGGAGTCTACTTGCATTGATGTTAAACAGGGTCAGTTACTGTAGAAATGTTAGGATTTCTTTGCACCATTCACTGAAGTCAGTATTCAGTACTAGAAAACAAATATGTATTTCAGGTGGATGAATATTTCTGAGACTAATCTTGTGAAAAGTTGATTATAAATCTACATACATGTACATAAATTTAGGGAGTGTAAAATAAGACACATATATTTTATATTTTGAATAATCTGGAGAGTGTGTGTGTGTGTCTATATACATATATATATATACACACAAAACACACACACACAGACACATTAAAAAGTAGAAATATATATGCCAATTGAAATTCATCATGAAATATATATCATCCACAGATCCAAAAATATTTATTTTACTGAACATGGATTTATGTATCATGTTGTTCAAGTAGGAAGCTTACCCATAGGTTGATTTTCAGTTCCAACAGCATTTAGGAGGAGTGATCTCTTCTCACAGTTTGTATCTGCCAAGTCAGCCACCTCACAAGAATGTAGCTGGGAAACCAGGTAGGATTCTATATGTGCATGTAAAAATACATGTGTTGAATAGGATACAGAGAAAGGGAGACAGGAATTCACATACTTGTTAACTTTAAAAACACATGGAGAACTATTACATTGGACTAGATTCATAACACCTACTCTTTATAATGCAAAAGGCCTGTCCAACTACACACCATGCCTCCTCTGAACTGCTTGTATTTCTATTCTGTTTGGGTTATTTTTCTCCATCATATTAGGATTCGTAGTCAGAGTCTAGTAGGGTATGGGTTAGTGTCAGGGATTCAGTATTTGGAATGGAAAATAGGAAAATGAATCCAATGTGTATGCAAATATGTGCTACCCAAAAATCTTCCCACCTTCATCCAGAACAATGCCTTGACATTACCCTCGCCCCAAGTAAGATGCAATTGGAGGAGAAGAGTTAGAAAATCTTTGAATACATATGTGGAATGAAAAATGCTCAGGAGTTCACAACTTTGGAGGTGGTAGAGGAGTTTCCATAAGTAAGGGACAGGATAAACACTCCACAAACATGGAGCTCTACTGGCCTAAAGACTTCTTGAGCAACTGCCTCTGAGGTTGGGCTCTTGAAATATATGTTGTTGTCAGGAGCTTTAGCTTCCTTTGTAGTGAGACCATCAAAGCTGGGTCTGCATCTATGTGACCTGGAGGACATGGTTTCTGATTTGCCAATGAACATGAGGCAGAAGTGCTGAATTCTCTCTTTGTAGGTAAACTGTGGCCACTGGGGGCTAAGTGTCTCCCCGTGGGGACTGTGAATCCATTTGGTAATCCTCATCTTTCTTGGTGTTTCTTGCTGCTACACTAGGAGTTTAAAATTTCCTTCACGAAATACAAGGAGTTCAACTGGGACACAGTGGTGGAGGGAATTCTGTGAAGTGTGGTGGGTCAAGGTCCTAGGAGTATGCACCAACCAGGCTTCTATCCCACAGAGCTTGCCCTCTTGACCATAGCAACCTCATTCTGAACATTGCCCTGAAACCTCTCCATATAAAAAGATGCCTTTACATACAAGGGTCTGCTGGCTGCACCATGTCACTCACAAGCCATTTGGAAGCCCATGGCAGATCCACATGGCCCCACCACAGATGTTTTATCACACACCTGCACACCACAGCTCTAGGCCCACTAATCAGCAGGACCCAACTTACTGGCATCTCTTTTCTAAACCATTTTCATGCAACCCATTCAATCAAGGCCCCTGCATGGTACACTCATGATCAGCAACAGGACATCCAAAAGTTCTCCAGTGCCACCTGGTGGGAATTTCAAAGATTGCATGGTATTTATCTAGCCATTTTTAAAGGATGAAGTTGGAGGCACTGTGGGTTTCCATTCATTCAGGAACCATTAAATGGTGAGGAAGATCATTTCAATGAAAGCTCTGGAGAACTCTCACAAACAAGGCTTCCCAAAGAGTGGCCAAAAAGTCACATGAAACCAGGCCCACTGAGGTCTACAATGTGAGGTCCATGTGTGTCTTGACTCTCAACTATGGCTGCCAGGTCTTTAAGAATAAAATCATGTTATATCCTGGCTGAGATTCCCAGTGTTTTGTGGAAAGTCACCCTGGGCTTCTATCTCAGTTTCCAAGGGTGACTCTCATGCGTGACCTCCAATAATCCCAACACAATTCATGGCAATACTTCTCTGAGGTCAGTTCCAGAACTCAGTCTCCAAGGGGAATCACACCAGAGTTCAAGCCCAGGGGGACCCAGTCATCTCTTCCACAGCCACACAAATGACCACAATTCAAACCGAAACACTGCCACAAGGCCCTCATCTTCTTCAATATAGACAATCCTCACAACCTCTGGCTGGAGGTTTCCAGGAGGGGAACAGCCTAAGACAGTGTTTACAATAAGCTTCCTTGCCCCTCATTAGCCTAATGTCAGGGTGGCCTGTACACCCTTCCTTTGAACCAGGAGTGATCAAATAGTCCTGCCTTTAATACTGCTCAGCTTCTTCACATTGAGGCCTGCTGATGGTGGGGTATAGATTCTTTGTGTGAATTGGAGTCATGAGAAAATCTAAGCACATAATGCCTAGCCGCTGCAGGGCTTTGAAGAACTCATTTGACCCAAAGGATCCCTATTCTCACTTGATGGAGATCAGGAACCTTACAGAGGAAGGCGAGAGACTTCATCCACAATGACTGCTTTTTTGCTATATTGGCTTTGGATGCACATATAAGATCTTTCTTGAGATCCATCAGGTGCTGACAATCTAAGCCACAGCCTCACACAGTGCCAAGAGGCTGATTCAGACACATCCCTTTGCAAAGCAATTAAGCAAAGAGCCAGAGGTGATGCCCGTTCGTTTGCATTTGAAAATGGTTTTCTTGAGGCTTCACAAAGGGGTGTCCTGAGGCAAACACCTTGCTGACATCCAGGGAAACAGAACAATAGGTAAGCAAAAGGCCCAAAGCAGGCTTTCTCCACTGAGACTTTACTGGGCCCACTGATATCTGAGTTTTCTGAGATGCTGGCCATTCCTTTCAGCTATCCAGTACATGGCCATGTCACCAAGCTTGGAGGTGGTACATATCTTGGACACAAAACCATGAGCCTATTCTGAAGAGTGGCCAGAATTCAGGAAGAAAACAGGACATTAGGAAGATAGGAGGTGTTGCCCATGGATAAGGCAAGCTGCAGTCCATTCATAAATTGAGCAGGATGAATGCTGGAAGCTTTCTACTAGACAGGACACATCCATTGATGCATTTTCTTTTCTAATGTCTACAACCACGGACACAGTGGGATACACAGACATAGCAACACTCGCCTTGTCAAAAGACATGCTAGAAACAGTCCACTTTGAACCAAACAAACCTCCTTTCCTACCTCTTCTCACAACATTAGACAAAACCCCAAATTCACACCCACACCCACAAAGCCACCTCCTTCCCCCAAGGAGGTCTGTGACTACCCGCAGTGTCCTCTGACTGGTGGGCCATACTATGTTCCCCCTAAATGGCCTGTCCTGTCTCAGATCTGGCCTCCGTGGCCACTTCTGTGAAGTTGACAGGAGCCAGGGGTGAGCCACTACCTGCTTTCCCAGGAAAGACCCCCTTCGGAACTTTCCTGGCAATTGGCCATCCTCACATCTGTAGGTACCAAGAAAGACTGACTCTGCCCGTGGTAAATCCAGACAAGGGAGCCCACTGGGACTGGCACTGGGACTGCCTCTGGGTGCCTGGCTTCCTGGATCCCAAGTTCAGAGAGTTCCATCACCAAGGAAGTGTGGTGAGGTCACTTCCTTCAGGAACTGAATGAGGTCACTGCCTTGGAAACCACTTTGTCCTAACTGTTGCTTCTAAGGGTCTCATGAGATGGAGGCTGCCCCTTCTTCCTGTGACACTTTCACAAGTTAGAATGGTATATCAACCATAGGCACCCAGGAAAAGCTCTCCACACAAGCCTGGTTGGGTCCATCTTGTCTACATTAAGAAGAGAGAGGCTCATTCAGACACATCCCTTCATCCTGACCAGGTTGTCTGCCACCGAAGATGACTTTTGCTCTCTCAGATCCTTCCTAGCTGCCTACATCTTCTCCAGGGATCATTTCTCCATGGACCTTTGAGGTTCTCAGCAGGTGGAAGATCCCCTACATTCTTGTATTGTAAGACCAACTCTGTCCCTGCTCTTCTGTAAAGTTAGATTGAGGGAACAGTGTATGCTTGGGGTTAAGAACATGTTCCATTTGGGTTAGGAAACATTCTGCTGGATGAAGAATGGTATTGGGAACCTGTGATATTTATAATAATACCGAGGTGAAATATATGTATGAAAACAGAAATCTAAGTAAGATTTGAAGGCCAGAAGGGCATTGGGCCCTTGATTGGGATACTTAGCTTTGAATTACATTCTGTACAGATGTCTCTGATAAATCCATATACAATGGCACAGGACCTTGTACCTTGGATGATTCAATGTAGAAGAGAACATCCAGTCAAAAAGGGATAGTAGGTAGGATTAGGAAGATAGTAGGTTTAGGAAGAAGAGTGAGTATAACATTTGGACCAAAAGTTCTTTAGCAATAGGCTGTCTGTTAGAGAGTGAATGTAAATGTCAGCACATGTGAAGAGTCAGTCACAATGATGAACTGGGGAAAATCGGTAGGAAAGCAAAAATGAATATTGACATTAGGAAATCAGGCAAAGTATAATGTGAGTGATAGGATTAGACATTTTTAAGAGGGTTGAGGTTGAATATATATTCTTAGGCAGAAACAAATGTGTAGTCACAAATAAAATTGACATTTGAGAGCATGAGGCAACCTGGACAAGGATGTTTTTAGTAATCCATGCTCACTTTCCAATTAGGCTTTGGAACAATCATAAGTGTGACCTTTGCATTTTGTGTGCAGAATATCAGTGTGATACAATGTATATGTAGATAAGGTGATGTGAGTATTTCTTTCACTATTTTTGGGAGCAATATGTTGAAGACCTATAAATTAGCATTCAGGGGTACAAATAGGTGTACCCTGGGTCTGTGAGTATAGAGATAATGCATGAATAGACCATACTGTGAATGAAGAATATAAATAGTTAAAATTTAAATAATGGATTGAATTGATATCTGAAAATATATAGGAAATCTTATACCGACACAGGATCATTCATGCCAACCCGTTATACATCTAATAGTAATATTAGGGTTATGGTTTACCCTTAATGGTGTGTGAGTTTTGCTTCAAAAGTGATTATGGAAATCCAAAATAATGTGTTTGGAAAGAAGTCTCATTAAAAGACCAGTCAAGAAACATGAAGGGATACATGTGTTCTGAAGTAGGATTTGATTGAAAGTGAACCAAATGCCTAGAAATTTGTGAACTTGAGGATGAAATATATATCCTATGATGTGCATCAACTAAGAAATACTAATGTACCAGTGTTGAATAAAAATGAATTTCAAAATAAACATCATGTCCCATAGGAGTCTACTTGCATTGATGTTAAACAGGGTCAGTTACTGTAGAAATGTTAGGATTTCTTTGCACCATTCACTGAAGTCAGTATTCAGTACTAGAAAACAAATATGTATTTCAGGTGGATGAATATTTCTGAGACTAATCTTGTGAAAAGTTGATTATAAATCCACATACATGTACATAAATTTAGGGAGTGTAAAATAAGACACATATATTTTATATTTTGAATAATCTGGAGAGTGTGTGTGTGTGTATATATACATATATATATATATATACACACAAAACACACACACACAGACACATTAAAAAGTAGAAATATATATGCCAATTGAAATTCATCATGAAATATATATCATCCACAGATCCAAAAATATTTATTTTACTGAACATGGATTTATGTATCATGTTGTTCAAGTAGGAAGCTTACCCATAGGTTGATTTTCAGTTCCAACAGCATTTAGGAGGAGTGATCTCTTCTCACAGTTTGTATCTGCCAAGTCAGCCACCTCACAAGAATGTAGCTGGGAAACCAGGTAGGATTCTATATGTGCATGTAAAAATACATGTGTTGAATAGGATACAGAGAAAGGGAGACAGGAATTCACATACTTGTTAACTTTAAAAACACATGGAGAACTATTACATTGGACTAGATTCATAACACCTACTCTTTATAATGCAAAAGGCCTGTCCAACTACACACCATGCCTCCTCTGAAGTGCTTGTATTTCTATTCTGTTTGGGTTATTTTTCTCCATCATATTAGGATTCGTAGTCAGAGTCTAGTAGGGTATGGGTTAGTGTCAGGGATTCAGTATTTGGAATGGAAAATAGGAAAATGAATCCAATGTGTATGCAAATATGTGCTACCCAAAAATCTTCCCACCTTCATCCAGAACAATGCCTTGACATTACCCTCGCCCCAAGTAAGATGCAATTGGAGGAGAAGAGTTAGAAAATCTTTGAATACATATGTGGAATGAAAAATGCTCAGGAGTTCACAACTTTGGAGGTGGTAGAGGAGTTTCCATAAGTAAGGGACAGGATAAACACTCCACAAACATGGAGCTCTGCTGGCCTAAAGACTTCTTGAGCAACTGCCTCTGAGGTTGGGCTCTTGAAATATATGTTGTTGTCAGGAGCTTTAGCTTCCTTTGTAGTGAGACCATCAAAGCTGGGTCTGCATCTATGTGACCTGGAGGACATGGTTTCTGATTTTCCAATGAACATGAGGCAGAAGTGCTGAATTCTCTCTTTGTAGGTAAACTGTGGCCACTGGGGGCTAAGTGTCTCCCCGTGGGGACTGTGAATCCATTTGGTAATCCTCATCTTTCTTGGTGTTTCTTGCTGCTACACTAGGAGTTTAAAATTTCCTTCACGAAATACAAGGAGTTCAACTGGGACACAGTGGTGGAGGGAATTCTGTGAAGTGTGGTGGGTCAAGGTCCTAGGAGTATGCACCAACCAGGCTTCTATCCCACAGAGCTTGCCCTCTTGACCATAGCAACCTCATTCTGAACATTGCCCTGAAACCTCTCCATATAACAAGATGCCTTTACATACAAGGGTCTGCTGGCTGCACCATGTCAGTCACAAGCCATTTGGAAGCCCATGGCAGATCCACATGGCCCCACCACAGATGTTTTATCACACACCTGCACACCACTGCTCTAGGCCCACTAATCAGCAGGCCCCAACTTACTGACATCTCTTTTCTACACCATTTTCATGCAACCCAGTCAAACAAGGCACCTGCATGGTACACTCATGATCAGCAACAGGACATCCAAAAGTTCTCCAGTGCCACCTGGTGGGAATTTCAAAGATTGCATGGTATTTATCTAGCCATTTTTAAAGGATGAAGTCGGAGGCACTGTGGGTTTCCATTCATTCAGGAACCATTAAATGGTGAGGAAGATCATTTCAATGAAAGCTCTGGAGAACTCTCACAAACAAGGCTTCCCAAAGAGTGGCCAAAAAGTCACATGAAACCAGGCCCACTGAGGTCTACAATGTGAGGTCCATGTGTGTCTTGACTCTCAACTATGGCTGCCAGGTCTTTAAGAATAAAATCATGTTATATCCTGGCTGAGATTCCCAGTGTTTTGTGGAAAGTCACCCTGGGCTTCTATCTCAGTTTCCAAGGGTGACTCTCATGCGTGACCTCCAATAATCCCAACACAATTCATGGCAATACTTCTCTGAGGTCAGTTCCAGAACTCAGTCTCCAAGGGGAATCACACCAGAGTTCAAGCCCAGGGGGACCCAGTCATCTCTTCCACAGCCACACAAATGACCACAATTCAAACCGAAACACTGCCACAAGGCCCTCATCTTCTTCAATATAGACAATCCTCACAACCTCTGGCTGGAGTTTTCCAGGAGGGGAACAGCCTAAGACAGTGTTTACAATAAGCTTCCTTGCCCCTCATTAGCCTAATGTCAGGGTGGCCTGTACACCCTTCCTTTGAACCAGGAGTGATCAAATAGTCCTGCCTTTAATACTGCTCAGCTTCTTCACATTGAGGCCTGCTGATGGTGGGGTATAGATTCTTTGTGTGAATTGGAGTCATGAGAAAATCTAAGCACATAATGCCTAGCCGCTGCAGGGCTTTGAAGAACTCATTTGACCCAAAGGATCCCTATTCTCACTTGATGGAGGTCAGGAACCTTACAGAGGAAGGCGAGAGACTTCATCCACAATGACTGCTTTTTTGCTCTAGTGGCTTTGGATGCACATATAAGATCTTTCTTGAGATCCATCAGGTGCTGACAATCTAAGCCACAGCCTCACACAGGGCCAAGAGGCTGATTCAGACACATCCCTTTGCAAAGCAATTAAGCAAAGAGCCACAGGTGATGCCTGTTCGTTTGCATTTGAAAATGGTTTTCTTGAGGCTTCACAAAGGGGTGTCCTGAGGCAAACACCTTGCTGACATCCAGGGAAACAGAACAATAGGTAAGCAAAAGGCCCAAAGCAGGCTTTCTCCACTGAGACTTTACTGGGCCCACTGATATCTGAGTTTTCTGAGATGCTGGCCATTCCTTTCAGCTATCCAGTACATGGCCATGTCACCAAGCTTGGAGGTGGTACATATCTTGGACACAAAACCATGAGCCTATTCTGAAGAGTGGCCAGAATTCAGGAAGAAAACAGGACATTAATAAGATAGGAGGTGTTGCCCATGGATAAGGCAAGCTGCAGTCCATTCATAAATTGAGCAGGAAGAATGCTGGAAGCTTTCTACTAGACAGGACACATCCATTGATGCATTCTCTTTTCTAATGTCTACAACCACGGACACAGTGGGATACACAGACATAGCAACACTTGCCTTGTCAAAAGACATGCTAGAAACAGTCCACTTTGAACCAAACAAACCTCCTTTCCTACCTCTTCTCACAACATTAGACAAAACCCCAAATTCACACCCACACCCACAAAGTCACCTCCTTCCTTCAAGGAGGTCTGTGACTACCCGCAGTGTCCTCTGACTGGTGGGCCATACTATGTTCCCCCGAAATGGCCTGTCCTGTCTCAGATCTGGCCTCCGTGGCCACTTCTGTGAAGTTGACAGGAGCCAGGGGTGAGCCACTACCTGCTTTCCCAGGAAAGACCCCCTTCGGAGCTTTCCTGGCAATTGGCCATCCTCACATCTGTAGGTACCAAGAAAGACTGACTCTGCCCGTGGTAAATCCAGACAAGTGAGCCCACTGGGACTGGCACTGGGACTGCCTCTGGGTGCCTGGCTTCCTGGATCCCAAGTTCAGAGAGTTCCATCACCAAGGAAGTGTGGTGAGGTCACTTCCTTCAGGAACTGAATGAGGTCACTGCCTTGGAAACCACTTTGTCCTAACTGTTGCTTCTAAGGGTCTCATGAGATGGAGGCTGCCCCTTCTTCCTGTGACACTTTCACAAGTTAGAATGGTATATCAACCATAGGCACCCAGGAAAAGCTCTCCACATAGGCCTGGTTGGGTCCATCTTGTCTACATTAAGAAGAGAGAGGCTCATTGAGACACATCCCTTCATCCTGACCAGGTTGTCTGCCACCGAAGATGACTTTTGCTCTCTCAGATCCTTCCTAGCTGCCTACATCTTCTCCAGGGATCATTTCTCCATGGACCTTTGAGGTTCTCAGCAGGTGGAAGATCCCCTACATTCTTGTATTGTAAGACCAACTCTGTCCCTGCTCTTCTGTAAAGTTAGATTGAGGGAACAGTGTATGCTTGGGGTTAAGAACATGTTCCATTTGGGTTAGGAAACATTCTGCTGGATGAAGAATGGTATTGGGAACCTGTGATATTTATAATAATACCGAGGTGAAATATATGTATGAAAACAGAAATCTAAGTAAGATTTGAAGGCCAGAAGGGCATTGGGCCCTTGATTGGGATACTTAGCTTTGAATTACATTCTGTACAGATGTCTCTGATAAATCCATATACAATGGCACAGGACCTTGTACCTTGGATGATTCAATGTAGAAGAGAACATCCAGTCAAAAAGGGATAGTAGGTAGGATTAGGAAGATAGTAGGTTTAGGAAGAAGAGTGAGTATAACATTTGGACCAAAAGTTCTTTAGCAATAGGCTGTCTGTTAGAGAGTGAATGTAAATGTCAGCACATGTGAAGAGTCAGTCACAATGATGAACTGGGGAAAATCGGTAGGAAAGCAAAAATGAATATTGACATTAGGAAATCAGGCAAAGTATAATGTGAGTGATAGGATTAGACATTTTTAAGAGGGTTGAGGTTGAATATATATTCTTAGGCAGAAACAAATGTGTAGTCACAAATAAAATTGACATTTGAGAGCATGAGGCAACCTGGACAAGGATGTTTTTAGTAATCCATGCTCACTTTCCAATTAGGCTTTGGAACAATCATAAGTGTGACCTTTGCATTTTGTGTGCAGAATATCAGTGTGATACAATGTATATGTAGATAAGGTGATGTGAGTATTTCTTTCACTATTTTTGGGAGCAATATGTTGAAGACCTATAAATTAGCATTCAGGGGTACAAATAGGTGTACCCTGGGTCTGTGAGTATAGAGATAATGCATGAATAGACCATACTGTGAATGAAGAATATAAATAGTTAAAATTTAAATAATGGATTGAATTGATATCTGAAAATATATAGGAAATCTTATACCGACACAGGATCATTCATGCCAACCCGTTATACATCTAATAGTAATATTAGGGTTATGGTTTACCCTTAATGGTGTGTGAGTTTTGCTTCAAAAGTGATTATGGAAATCCAAAATAATGTGTTTGGAAAGAAGTCTCATTAAAAGACCAGTCAAGAAACATGAAGGGATACATGTGTTCTGAAGTAGGATTTGATTGAAAGTGAACCAAATGCCTAGAAATTTGTGAACTTGAGGATGAAATATATATCCTATGATGTGCATCAACTAAGAAATACTAATGTACCAGTGTTGAATAAAAATGAATTTCAAAATAAACATCATGTCCCATAGGAGTCTACTTGCATTGATGTTAAACAGGGTCAGTTACTGTAGAAATGTTAGGATTTCTTTGCACCATTCACTGAAGTCAGTATTCAGTACTAGAAAACAAATATGTATTTCAGGTGGATGAATATTTCTGAGACTAATCTTGTGAAAAGTTGATTATAAATCCACATACATGTACATAAATTTAGGGAGTGTAAAATAAGACACATATATTTTATATTTTGAATAATCTGGAGAGTGTGTGTGTGTGTATATATACATATATATATATATATATATATACACACAAAACACACACACACAGACACATTAAAAAGTAGAAATATATATGCCAATTGAAATTCATCATGAAATATATATCATCCACAGATCCAAAAATATTTATTTTACTGAACATGGATTTATGTATCATGTTGTTCAAGTAGGAAGCTTACCCATAGGTTGATTTTCAGTTCCAACAGCATTTAGGAGGAGTGATCTCTTCTCACAGTTTGTATCTGCCAAGTCAGCCACCTCACAAGAATGTAGCTGGGAAACCAGGTAGGATTCTATATGTGCATGTAAAAATACATGTGTTGAATATGATACAGAGAAAGGGAGACAGGAACTCACATACTTGTTAACTTTAAAAACACATGGAGAACTATTACATTGGACTAGATTCATAACACCTACTCTTTATAATGCAAAAGGCCTGTCCAACTACACACCATGCCTCCTCTGAAGTGCTTGTATTTCTATTCTGTTTGGGTTATTTTTCTCCATCATATTAGGATTCGTAGTCAGAGTCTAGTAGGGTATGGGTTAGTGTCAGGGATTCAGTATTTGGAATGGAAAATAGGAAAATGAATCCAATGTGTATGCAAATATGTGCTACCCAAAAATCTTCCCACCTTCATCCAGAACAATGCCTTGACATTACCCTCGCCCCAAGTAAGATGCAATTGGAGGAGAAGAGTTAGAAAATCTTTGAATACATATGTGGAATGAAAAATGCTCAGGAGTTCACAACTTTGGAGGTGGTAGAGGAGTTTCCATAAGTAAGGGACAGGATAAACACTCCACAAACATGGAGCTCTGCTGGCCTAAAGACTTCTTGAGCAACTGCCTCTGAGGTTGGGCTCTTGAAATATATGTTGTTGTCAGGAGCTTTAGCTTCCTTTGTAGTGAGACCATCAAAGCTGGGTCTGCATCTATGTGACCTGGAGGACATGGTTTCTGATTTGCCAATGAACATGAGGCAGAAGTGCTGAATTCTCTCTTTGTAGGTAAACTGTGGCCACTGGGGGCTAAGTGTCTCCCCGTGGGGACTGTGAATCCATTTGGTAATCCTCATCTTTCTTGGTGTTTCTTGCTGCTACACTAGGAGTTTAAAATTTCCTTCACGAAATACAAGGAGTTCAACTGGGACACAGTGGTGGAGGGAATTCTGTGAAGTGTGGTGGGTCAAGGTCCTAGGAGTATGCACCAACCAGGCTTCTATCCCACAGAGCTTGCCCTCTTGACCATAGCAACCTCATTCTGAACATTGCCCTGAAACCTCTCCATATAACAAGATGCCTTTACATACAAGGGTCTGCTGGCTGCACCATGTCAGTCACAAGCCATTTGGAAGCCCATGGCAGATCCACATGGCCCCACCACAGATGTTTTATCACACACCTGCACACCACTGCTCTAGGCCCACTAATCAGCAGGCCCCAACTTACTGACATCTCTTTTCTACACCATTTTCATGCAACCCAGTCAAACAAGGCACCTGCATGGTACACTCATGATCAGCAACAGGACATCCAAAAGTTCTCCAGTGCCACCTGGTGGGAATTTCAAAGATTGCATGGTATTTATCTAGCCATTTTTAAAGGATGAAGTCGAAGGCACTGTGGGTTTCCATTCATTCAGGAACCATTAAATGGTGAGGAAGATCATTTCAATGAAAGCTCTGGAGAACTCTCACAAACAAGGCTTCCCAAAGAGTGGCCAAAAAGTCACATGAAACCAGGCCCACTGAGGTCTACAATGTGAGGTCCATGTGTGTCTTGACTCTCAACTATGGCTGCCAGGTCTTTAAGAATAAAATCATGTTATATCCTGGCTGAGATTCCCAGTGTTTTGTGGAAAGTCACCCTGGGCTTCTATCTCAGTTTCCAAGGGTGACTCTCATGCGTGACCTCCAATAATCCCAACACAATTCATGGCAATACTTCTCTGAGGTCAGTTCCAGAACTCAGTCTCCAAGGGGAATCACACCAGAGTTCAAGCCCAGGGGGACCCAGTCATCTCTTCCACAGCCACACAAATGACCACAATTCAAACCGAAACACTGCCACAAGGCCCTCATCTTCTTCAATATAGACAATCCTCACAACCTCTGGCTGGAGTTTTCCAGGAGGGGAACAGCCTAAGACAGTGTTTACAATAAGCTTCCTTGCCCCTCATTAGCCTAATGTCAGGGTGGCCTGTACACCCTTCCTTTGAACCAGGAGTGATCAAATAGTCCTGCCTTTAATACTGCTCAGCTTCTTCACATTGAGGCCTGCTGATGGTGGGGTATAGATTCTTTGTGTGAATTGGAGTCATGAGAAAATCTAAGCACATAATGCCTAGCCGCTGCAGGGCTTTGAAGAACTCATTTGACCCAAAGGATCCCTATTCTCACTTGATGGAGATCAGGAACCTTACAGAGGAAGGTGAGAGACTTCATCCACAATGACTGCTTTTTTGCTATATTGGCTTTGGATGCACATATAAGATCTTTCTTGAGATCCATCAGGTGCTGACAATCTAAGCCACAGCCTCACACAGGGCCAAGAGGCTGATTCAGACACATCCCTTTGCAAAGCAATTAAGCAAAGAGCCACAGGTGATGCCTGTTCGTTTGCTTTTGAAAATGGTTTTCTTGAGGCTTCACAAAGGGGTGTCCTGAGGCAAACACCTTGCTGACATCCAGGGAAACAGAACAATAGGTAAGCAAAAGGCCCAAAGCAGGCTTTCTCCACTGAGACTTTACTGGGCCCACTGATATCTGAGTTTTCTGAGATGCTCGCCATTCCTTTCAGCTATCCAGTACATGACCATGTCACCAAGCTTGGAGGTGGTACATATCTTGGACACAAAACCATGAGCCTATTCTGAAGAGTGGCCAGAATTCATGAAGAAAACAGGACATTAGGAAGATAGGAGGTGTTGCCCATGGATAAGGCAAGCTGCAGTCCATTCATAAATTGAGCAGGATGAATGCTGGAAGCTTTCTACTAGACAGGACACATCCATTGATGCATTCTCTTTTCTAAAGTCTACAACCACGGACACAGTGGGATACACAGACATAGCAACACTCGCCTTGTCAAAAGACATGCTAGAAACAGTCCACTTTGAACCAAACAATTTTCCTTTCCTACCTCTTCTCACAACATTAGACAAAAACCACAAATTCACACCCACACCCACAAAGCCACCTCCTTCCCCCAAGGAGGTCTGTGACTACCTGCAGTGTCCTCTGACTGGTGGGCCATACTATGTTCCCCCGAAATGGCCTGTCCTGTCTCAGATCTGGCCTCCGTGGCCACTTCTGTGAAGTTGACAGGAGCCAGGGGTGAGCCACTACCTGCTTTCCCAGGAAAGACCCCCTTCGGAGCTTTCCTGGCAATTGGCCATTCTCACATCTGTCGGTACCAAGAAAGACTGACTCTGCCCGTGGTAAATCCAGACAAGTGAGCCCACTGGGACTGGCACTGGTACTGCCTCTGGGTGCCTGGCTTCCTGGATCCCAAGTTCAGAGAGTTCCATCACCAAGGAAGTGTGGTGAGGTCACTTCCTTCAGGAACTGAATGAAGTCACTGCCTTGGAAACCACTTTGTCCTAACTGTTGCTTCTAAGGGTCTCATGAGATGGAGGCTGCCCCTTCTTCCTGTGACACTTTCACAAGTTAGAATGGTATATCAACCATAGGCACCCAGGAAAAGCTCTCCACATAGGCCTGGTTGGGTCCATCTTGTCTACATTAAGAAGAGAGAGGCTCATTCAGACACATCCCTTCATCCTGACCAGGTTGTCTGCCACCGAAGATGACTTTTGCTCTCTCAGATCCTTCCTAGCTGCCTACATCTTCTCCAGGGATCATTTCTCCATGGACCTTTGAGGTTCTCAGCAGGTGGAAGATCCCCTACATTCTTGTATTGTAAGACCAACTCTGTCCCTGCTCTTCTGTAAAGTTAGATTGAGGGAACAGTGTATGCTTGGGGTTAAGAACATGTTCCATTTGGGTTAGGAAACATTCTGCTGGATGAAGAATGGTATTGGGAACCTGTGATATTTATAATAATACCGAGGTGAAATATATGTATGAAAACAGAAATCTAAGTAAGATTTGAAGGCCAGAAGGGCATTGGGCCCTTGATTGGGATACTTAGCTTTGAATTACATTCTGTACAGATGTCTCTGATAAATCCATATACAATGGCACAGGACCTTGTACCTTGGATGATTCAATGTAGAAGAGAACATCCAGTCAAAAAGGGATAGTAGGTAGGATTAGGAAGATAGTAGGTTTAGGAAGAAGAGTGAGTATAACATTTGGACCAAAAGTTCTTTAGCAATAGGCTGTCTGTTAGAGAGTGAATGTAAATGTCAGCACATGTGAAGAGTCAGTCACAATGATGAACTGGGGAAAATCGGTAGGAAAGCAAAAATGAATATTGACATTAGGAAATCAGGCAAAGTATAATGTGAGTGATAGGATTAGACATTTTTAAGAGGGTTGAGGTTGAATATATATTCTTAGGCAGAAACAAATGTGTAGTCACAAATAAAATTGACATTTGAGAGCATGAGGCAACCTGGACAAGGATGTTTTTAGTAATCCATGCTCACTTTCCAATTAGGCTTTGGAACAATCATAAGTGTGACCTTTGCATTTTGTGTGCAGAATATCAGTGTGATACAATGTATATGTAGATAAGGTGATGTGAGTATTTCTTTCACCATTTTTGGGAGCAATATGTTGAAGACCTATAAATTAGCATTCAGGGGTACAAATAGGTGTACCCTGGGTCTGTGAGTATAGAGATAATGCATGAATAGACCATACTGTGAATGAAGAATATAAATAGTTAAAATTTAAATAATGGATTGAATTGATATCTGAAAATATATAGGAAATCTTATACCGACACAGGATCATTCATGCCAACCCGTTATACATCTAATAGTAATATTAGGGTTATGGTTTACCCTTAATGGTGTGTGAGTTTTGCTTCAAAAGTGATTATGGAAATCCAAAATAATGTGTTTGGAAATAAGTCTCATTAAAAGACCAGTCAAGAAACATGAAGGGATACATGTGTTCTGAAGTAGGATTTGATTGAAAGTGAACCAAATGCCTAGAAATTTGTGAACTTGAGGATGAAACATATATCCTATGATGTGTATCAACTAAAGAAATACTAATGTTCCAGTGTTGAATAAAAATGAATGTCAAAATACACATCATGTCCCATAGGAGTCTACTTGCATTGATGTTAAACAGGGTCAGATACTGTAGAAATGTTAGGATTTCTCTGCACAATTCACTGAAGTTAGTTTTCAGTACTAGAAAACAAATATGTATTTCAGGTGGATGAATATTTCTGAGACTAATCTTGTGAAAAGTTGCTTATAAATCCACATACATGTACATAAATTTAGGGAGTGTAAAATAAGACACATATATTTTATATTTTGAATAATCTGGAGAGTGTGTGTGTGTGTATATATACATATATATATATATACACACAAAACACACACACACACAGACACATTAAAAAGTAGAAATATATATGCCAATTGAAATTCATCATGAAATATATATCATCCACAGATCCAAAAATATTTATTTTACTGAACATGGATTTATGTATCATGTTGTTCAAGTAGGAAGCTTACCCATAGGTTGATTTTCAGTTCCAACAGCATTTAGGAGGAGTGATCTCTTCTCACAGTTTGTATCTGCCAAGTCAGCCACCTCACAAGAATGTAGCTGGGAAACCAGGTAGGATTCTATATGTGCATGTAAAAATACATGTGTTGAATAGGATACAGAGAAAGGGAGACAGGAATTCACATACTTGTTAACTTTAAAAACACATGGAGAACTATTACATTGGACTAGATTCATAACACCTACTCTTTATAATGCAAAAGGCCTGTCCAACTACACACCATGCCTCCTCTGAACTGCTTGTATTTCTATTCTGTTTGGGTTATTTTTCTCCATCATATTAGGATTCGTAGTCAGAGTCTAGTAGGGTATGGGTTAGTGTCAGGGATTCAGTATTTGGAATGGAAAATAGGAAAATGAATCCAATGTGTATGCAAATATGTGCTACCCAAAAATCTTCCCACCTTCATCCAGAACAATGCCTTGACATTACCCTCGCCTCAAGTAGGATGCAATTGGAGGAGAAGAGTTAGAAAATCTTTGAATACATATGTGGGATGAAAAATGCTCAGGAGTTCACAACTTTGGAGGTGGTAGAGGAGTTTCCATAAGTAAGGGACAGGATAAACACTCCACAAACATGGAGCTCTGCTGGCCTAAAGACTTCTTGAGCAACTGCCTCTGAGGTTGGGCTCTTGAAATATATGTTGTTGTCAGGAGCTTTAGCTTCCTTTGTAGTGAGACCATCAAAGCTGGGTCTGCATCTATGTGACCTGGAGGACATGGTTTCTGATTTTCCAATGAACATGAGGCAGAAGTGCTGAATTCTCTCTTTGTAGGTAAACTGTGGCCACTGGGGGCTAAGTGTCTCCCCGTGGGGACTGTGAATCCATTTGGTAATCCTCATCTTTCTTGGTGTTTCTTGCTGCTACACTAGGAGTTTAAAATTTCCTTCACGAAATACAAGGAGTTCAACTGGGACACAGTGGTGGAGGGAATTCTGTGAAGTGTGGTGGGTCAAGGTCCTAGGAGTATGCACCAACCAGGCTTCTATCCCACAGAGCTTGCCCTCTTGACCATAGCAACCTCATTCTGAACATTGCCCTGAAACCTCTCCATATAACAAGATGCCTTTACATACAAGGGTCTGCTGGCTGCACCATGTCAGTCACAAGCCATTTGGAAGCCCATGGCAGATCCACATGGCCCCACCACAGATGTTTTATCACACACCTGCACACCACTGCTCTAGGCCCACTAATCAGCAGGCCCCAACTTACTGACATCTCTTTTCTACACCATTTTCATGCAACCCAGTCAAACAAGGCACCTGCATGGTACACTCATGATCAGCAACAGGACATCCAAAAGTTCTCCAGTGCCACCTGGTGGGAATTTCAAAGATTGCATGGTATTTATCTAGCCATTTTTAAAGGATGAAGTCGGAGGCACTGTGGGTTTCCATTCATTCAGGAACCATTAAATGGTGAGGAAGATCATTTCAATGAAAGCTCTGGAGAACTCTCACAAACAAGGCTTCCCAAAGAGTGGCCAAAAAGTCACATGAAACCAGGCCCACTGAGGTCTACAATGTGAGGTCCATGTGTGTCTTGACTCTCAACTATGGCTGCCAGGTCTTTAAGAATAAAATCATGTTATATCCTGGCTGAGATTCCCAGTGTTTTGTGGAAAGTCACCCTGGGCTTCTATCTCAGTTTCCAAGGGTGACTCTCATGCGTGACCTCCAATAATCCCAACACAATTCATGGCAATACTTCTCTGAGGTCAGTTCCAGAACTCAGTCTCCAAGGGGAATCACACCAGAGTTCAAGCCCAGGGGGACCCAGTCATCTCTTCCACAGCCACACAAATGACCACAATTCAAACCGAAACACTGCCACAAGGCCCTCATCTTCTTCAATATAGACAATCCTCACAACCTCTGGCTGGAGTTTTCCAGGAGGGGAACAGCCTAAGACAGTGTTTACAATAAGCTTCCTTGCCCCTCATTAGCCTAATGTCAGGGTGGCCTGTACACCCTTCCTTTGAACCAGGAGTGATCAAATAGTCCTGCCTTTAATACTGCTCAGCTTCTTCACATTGAGGCCTGCTGATGGTGGGGTATAGATTCTTTGTGTGAATTGGAGTCATGAGAAAATCTAAGCACATAATGCCTAGCCGCTGCAGGGCTTTGAAGAACTCATTTGACCCAAAGGATCCCTATTCTCACTTGATGGAGGTCAGGAACCTTACAGAGGAAGGCGAGAGACTTCATCCACAATGACTGCTTTTTGCTCTAGTGGCTTTGGATGCACATATAAGATCTTTCTTGAGATCCATCAGGTGCTGACAATCTAAGCCACAGCCTCACACAGGGCCAAGAGGCTGATTCAGACACATCCCTTTGCAAAGCAATTAAGCAAAGAGCCACAGGTGATGCCTGTTCGTTTGCATTTGAAAATGGTTTTCTTGAGGCTTCACAAAGGGGTGTCCTGAGGCAAACACCTTGCTGACATCCAGGGAAACAGAACAATAGGTAAGCAAAAGGCCCAAAGCAGGCTTTCTCCACTGAGACTTTACTGGGCCCACTGATATCTGAGTTTTCTGAGATGCTGGCCATTCCTTTCAGCTATCCAGTACATGGCCATGTCACCAAGCTTGGAGGTGGTACATATCTTGGACACAAAACCATGAGCCTATTCTGAAGAGTGGCCAGAATTCAGGAAGAAAACAGGACATTAATAAGATAGGAGGTGTTGCCCATGGATAAGGCAAGCTGCAGTCCATTCATAAATTGAGCAGGAAGAATGCTGGAAGCTTTCTACTAGACAGGACACATCCATTGATGCATTCTCTTTTCTAATGTCTACAACCACGGACACAGTGGGATACACAGACATAGCAACACTTGCCTTGTCAAAAGACATGCTAGAAACAGTCCACTTTGAACCAAACAAACCTCCTTTCCTACCTCTTCTCACAACATTAGACAAAACCCCAAATTCACACCCACACCCACAAAGTCACCTCCTTCCCCCAAGGAGGTCTGTGACTACCCGCAGTGTCCTCTGACTGGTGGGCCATACTATGTTCCCCCGAAATGGCCTGTCCTGTCTCAGATCTGGCCTCCGTGGCCACTTCTGTGAAGTTGACAGGAGCCAGGGGTGAGCCACTACCTGCTTTCCCAGGAAAGACCCCCTTCGGAGCTTTCCTGGCAATTGGCCATCCTCACATCTGTAGGTACCAAGAAAGACTGACTCTGCCCGTGGTAAATCCAGACAAGTGAGCCCACTGGGACTGGCACTGGGACTGCCTCTGGGTGCCTGGCTTCCTGGATCCCAAGTTCAGAGAGTTCCATCACCAAGGAAGTGTGGTGAGGTCACTTCCTTCAGGAACTGAATGAGGTCACTGCCTTGGAAACCACTTTGTCCTAACTGTTGCTTCTAAGGGTCTCATGAGATGGAGGCTGCCCCTTCTTCCTGTGACACTTTCACAAGTTAGAATGGTATATCAACCATAGGCACCCAGGAAAAGCTCTCCACATAGGCCTGGTTGGGTCCATCTTGTCTACATTAAGAAGAGAGAGGCTCATTGAGACACATCCCTTCATCCTGACCAGGTTGTCTGCCACCGAAGATGACTTTTGCTCTCTCAGATCCTTCCTAGCTGCCTACATCTTCTCCAGGGATCATTTCTCCATGGACCTTTGAGGTTCTCAGCAGGTGGAAGATCCCCTACATTCTTGTATTGTAAGACCAACTCTGTCCCTGCTCTTCTGTAAAGTTAGATTGAGGGAACAGTGTATGCTTGGGGTTAAGAACATGTTCCATTTGGGTTAGGAAACATTCTGCTGGATGAAGAATGGTATTGGGAACCTGTGATATTTATAATAATACCGAGGTGAAATATATGTATGAAAACAGAAATCTAAGTAAGATTTGAAGGCCAGAAGGGCATTGGGCCCTTGATTGGGATACTTAGCTTTGAATTACATTCTGTACAGATGTCTCTGATAAATCCATATACAATGGCACAGGACCTTGTACCTTGGATGATTCAATGTAGAAGAGAACATCCAGTCAAAAAGGGATAGTAGGTAGGATTAGGAAGATAGTAGGTTTAGGAAGAAGAGTGAGTATAACATTTGGACCAAAAGTTCTTTAGCAATACGCTGTCTGTTAGAGAGTGAATGTAAATGTCAGCACATGTGAAGAGTCAGTCACAATGATGAACTGGGGAAAATCGGTAGGAAAGCAAAAATGAATATTGACATTAGGAAATCAGGCAAAGTATAATGTGAGTGATAGGATTAGACATTTTTAAGAGGGTTGAGGTTGAATATATATTCTTAGGCAGAAACAAATGTGTAGTCACAAATAAAATTGACATTTGAGAGCATGAGGCAACCTGGACAAGGATGTTTTTAGTAATCCATGCTCACTTTCCAATTAGGCTTTGGAACAATCATAAGTGTGACCTTTGCATTTTGTGTGCAGAATATCAGTGTGATACAATGTATATGTAGATAAGGTGATGTGAGTATTTCTTTCACTATTTTTGGGAGCAATATGTTGAAGACCTATAAATTAGCATTCAGGGGTACAAATAGGTGTACCCTGGGTCTGTGAGTATAGAGATAATGCATGAATAGACCATACTGTGAATGAAGAATATAAATAGTTAAAATTTAAATAATGGATTGAATTGATATCTGAAAATATATAGGAAATCTTATACCGACACAGGATCATTCATGCCAACCCGTTATACATCTAATAGTAATATTAGGGTTATGGTTTACCCTTAATGGTGTGTGAGTTTTGCTTCAAAAGTGATTATGGAAATCCAAAATAATGTGTTTGGAAAGAAGTCTCATTAAAAGACCAGTCAAGAAACATGAAGGGATACATGTGTTCTGAAGTAGGATTTGATTGAAAGTGAACCAAATGCCTAGAAATTTGTGAACTTGAGGATGAAATATATATCCTATGATGTGCATCAACTAAGAAATACTAATGTACCAGTGTTGAATAAAAATGAATTTCAAAATAAACATCATGTCCCATAGGAGTCTACTTGCATTGATGTTAAACAGGGTCAGTTACTGTAGAAATGTTAGGATTTCTTTGCACCATTCACTGAAGTCAGTATTCAGTACTAGAAAACAAATATGTATTTCAGGTGGATGAATATTTCTGAGACTAATCTTGTGAAAAGTTGCTTATAAATCCACATACATGTACATAAATTTAGGGAGTGTAAAATAAGACACATATATTTTATATTTTGAATAATCTGGAGAGTGTGTGTGTGTGTATATATACATATATATATATATACACACAAAACACACACACACACAGACACATTAAAAAGTAGAAATATATATGCCAATTGAAATTCATCATGAAATATATATCATCCACAGATCCAAAATATTTATTTTACTGAACATGGATTTATGTATCATGTTGTTCAAGTAGGAAGCTTACCCATAGGTTGATTTTCAGTTCCAACAGCATTTAGGAGGAGTGATCTCTTCTCACAGTTTGTATCTGCCAAGTCAGCCACCTCACAAGAATGTAGCTGGGAAACCAGGTAGGATTCTATATGTGCATGTAAAAATACATGTGTTGAATATGATACAGAGAAAGGGAGACAGGAACTCACATACTTGTTAACTTTAAAAACACATGGAGAACTATTACATTGGACTAGATTCATAACACCTACTCTTTATAATGCAAAAGGCCTGTCCAACTACACACCATGCCTCCTCTGAAGTGCTTGTATTTCTATTCTGTTTGGGTTATTTTTCTCCATCATATTAGGATTCGTAGTCAGAGTCTAGTAGGGTATGGGTTAGTGTCAGGGATTCAGTATTTGGAATGGAAAATAGGAAAATGAATCCAATGTGTATGCAAATATGTGCTACCCAAAAATCTTCCCACCTTCATCCAGAACAATGCCTTGACATTACCCTCGCCCCAAGTAAGATGCAATTGGAGGAGAAGAGTTAGAAAATCTTTGAATACATATGTGGAATGAAAAATGCTCAGGAGTTCACAACTTTGGAGGTGGTAGAGGAGTTTCCATAAGTAAGGGACAGGATAAACACTCCACAAACATGGAGCTCTGCTGGCCTAAAGACTTCTTGAGCAACTGCCTCTGAGGTTGGGCTCTTGAAATATATGTTGTTGTCAGGAGCTTTAGCTTCCTTTGTAGTGAGACCATCAAAGCTGGGTCTGCATCTATGTGACCTGGAGGACATGGTTTCTGATTTGCCAATGAACATGAGGCAGAAGTGCCTGAATTCTCTCTTTGTAG